>NW_026005756.1:0-6063 GCF_001458135.2 Marmota marmota marmota | reverse complement strand
AATGGATAAAGAAAATGTGATATATATATATATATATATATATATATATATATATACACACACACACACACACACACACATATACACATACATATATGTGTCTGTGTATACACACACACACGATGGAGGGTTACTCAGTCATAAAAAAAAATTATATCTTTCAGAGGAAAATGGATAGAACTGGACAGCATCAGGTTAAGCAAAATAAGCTAGTTTCAGAAACTCAAAGGGTTGTATGTTTTCTTTCTCTCATAGTGGAATCAAGAGAGAGAAAAAAAGTGTGGGTTACTTATAAAAATAGAAGGGAAACAAACCAAGTAAAGAAAGGGGTTCAGGGGAGGGAGAAGGGGAAGAAAATGTAAGGTACTGGGTAATGAAAAGGACCAAATTATGTTATATGCAGGAACAAATACATCACAATGAGTCCAACTATTATTCATAATTATAATACACCAATAACTTTTTAAAAAAATTCTATTTTGAGATGAATGTTTAAAAAACTATCACTCACAAAGCAGAGGACCAGTACAGGGATACCACTAGGGAGGCTACAACATCCAGGAGCTAGTCTTGGGACCCTGAAAAGGTGAGGGGCGGGGGAGCCTGCAAAACCCTGGGAGAATGGCTAGAGGAAGTTGCAACCTTCAGAAATAGAAAAGAGCTGAAGGAATCAATACTCAGTTATCCTCTCTTCCTTTTCTCTGATTTCCTGATGAGCTCACTCCCTATTTGACAAATGAAGATAATCCGTGTGTATGGAAGTAAGTCTCATGGGCCACATGCAAGGTCGAGAAGTGTTGAGAAGTGTCAGATCAAACGGAAGATATACAGTACCATCAGAAAGAAAAAATCCAATGGAAAAATAAAACATATGAACTTTATTCTCTAATCATAATTATTTCAACCTACTCCTAAAAGTCACCCAGAAATATTTAAGATTAGAATAAAATAATTGCTGTTCTCTTACCGGAAGCATAAATTAAGGAAAGGAATCCATTAATTTGGGTGTAGTGGCTATACAAAGAGTGAATGCAGCCTGGGGAGGAGGCATAATTCCAAGCTACTGGGGAGGCTGTGGCAGTAGGATAGCAAGTTCAAGGCCAGCTTCAGGAACATAGTGAGACCCTGACTCAAAAAATAGAAATGGTTGGGTACAAGGTTTAATGGTAAAGCCCACCTGAGTTCAATCCCCAGTACCACACACAAAAAACAAAATGAATGCATATATAACAGTAAAGACTAAGTCTTGACTGAACCCCACCTCCATCCCTAGCTACTAGGTCAGAAAAGGAAAGCTGAAGGATAAAGCCATCATGCAAACCCATGAGCAGATTCCAGGCCATTTTTAAAGTTTTCCCAACTTCTCTTTGTAGAAGTGAGACCTGATAAATTTCTCTTTCCCCAAGATTGGCAAACTATGGCTCATGGGCCAATTCCAGTCTACCACTTGTTTTCATAACAACAATAAAGTTTTATTGGCACAGAGGCATTCTTGTTCATTTACACGTAATAAGTGGCTTCTTTCAAACAGCAGCTCTGTTGAGTAGTTGTAATGAGGCCATGTGACTGACAAAACTGAAAATATTTATCTCCTGGCCTTTTAACAAAAAAGTGTGGCCACTGCTCTGTTCCTCTATATTTGTTACCTCTACCACAGAGGTACATTTTCTACTGATATAACTAATTCTATATCTTGCAATTAAAAGCAAGGCAGACTATTTATTACCTTAATTTTCTCCACATGCTTAATTAGTTAAAATTTAGATATATAAAACACTATTTGATTAACTATTTTTTGATAATCACTTATCATTTTGTCTTTTATCATACTGCTTACGAACAAGTTTGAAGATTATCGATTATTTGTGAAA
This sequence comes from Marmota marmota marmota, assembly GCF_001458135.2. Classification (NCBI taxonomy): domain Eukaryota; kingdom Metazoa; phylum Chordata; class Mammalia; order Rodentia; family Sciuridae; genus Marmota; species Marmota marmota. The sequence goes on along the minus strand of NW_026005756.1, from coordinate 4,192 downwards.
AGTTTTATTATTTTTTTCATATGCCATAAATATGAAATAATCATGAGTCTAAGTATAAAATAATCACAAACAGAATTGTATTTTCTGAACTAAGGCTAGAAAGGATAATTATTTGCATAGTTTAAGTGAAGTTGGTCAGGTATAACATAATAGGTGCTGAGTTTCTAGAGATATAATCAATTCCACACACTGAGTTATAATCAACTCCTACATAGTTAGTTTGCATTTTAAAAGATTGTTCACAGACATAACAAAATTCCTAAATAAATATGTCTGTGGGTTGAATGTAGTCTTGAGGATACCAGTTTGAGACAATTACCACACAGAGTAATTTAAAAATGTAATAACAAAAGTTCAAAAAAGTAATCTAAATTATATAACTGCAGATAATTTACAAAGTTAAAAATTGATAGCATTATTTACATAAATGTTTGTTATAATGTCAATTTTACATGCATATATAAAAGTATAACATGCATTATTATTAATCAAAAAACTACTTAATTAACATTTTATAAAGAATGCAAAAAAGAGCAGTTAAATTAATCTAGAAAAGCAAATAGAGAAAAGAAAGGGAACAAATGAATGAAATTGGTTTAGTGTTTCAAACATAAGAATAATCATTTTGAAGAGTGAGAAAATTGTTATTAACAGGTGTTATCTGTTATTGTAAGGCATAAAAGAAATATCTGGAAAAATATATTAGAACAAAGTACAGTTACAAAATAAATATTCATAAATTAAAACTTACTTATGTTCTAGAAAAAGCTCAGAAAATTTAACGGTAATTTTTTTTTCTTACAAAAAAAATACCAATTTTTTAAAAATTGCCATCTTTTAAAAAATATAGGAAACATACAAATAACTCTAACAGTCTTTCTTTTTTTAATATTTATTTTTTTTACTTGTACTTGAACACAATACCTTTGTTTTTAAAATTTATTTTTGTGTGATGCTGAGGATTGAACCCAGGGCCTCACACATGCTAGGTGAGTGCTCTACTGCTGAGCCACAACCTCAGCCCTCTAACGGTTTTTCTAACAAGTTTTAAGACACAAAGAGTGGGGCACCGAGTTTATTTTATTTATTTTTTATAATCAAACCATAATATTTAAAAAATTCTTCCCAATAAATATTTATAAATATTTAATATACTTGCAAATAATATCCCTATAGATACATATTCTTAATTACTCTGAAGTTCATTGGGATGGGATAAACAGGAGCAAATCAGATTTTTTTAGAATATTGTTTTTGTTTTTTGAAACCATGAAGAGTAAGATAGTTTTATCTCTGTAGACTATTAAAATGTAATTTAAAGACAAAATAATTAAGCTCTGGTTATAGGTAGTGGATTAAACATATTCATTTTCCTCTTCTCCTTGAAATATTAGCAAAAATATGTTTTATTTTGTTTCATCTCAAAATTCCAGAATAGAGATCAAAAAAGGAAACGATACAAACAAAATTTGGAAAATTTAAAAGCAGACAAGTAGCAATTACTATAGCAGACTTCAGACGACTATCCCAAGCAGGTGCTGAAGTGAGTCCAGCTGCACCTGAGCAACCTCCTGGAGCCTCAGGAGTGGAGGCTGCACAACAAACCTAAGCAAGTGGGGATGGAGACTGGGTAAATGTGCAATTAGGGAGTCAGACAACTAATTCAAGGGTAGGGGTGTCTTCCATTCTTGTCTCTTGCTACAGATCAAGGATTTTCTCCAGTGAAGGCAACAAAATCTGGTCTGGGTCACTGGCACAGCTAGGGATGAGAATCCAACACAGTGAACAGAATTCTCAGTGAACCTCACTCACTGAAACATTGGCCCACTGGTATGATTTCTGCACACAGCTTCTAGAATGTTGTCATTTTAAGCCATTCAGAAAACTGCTTGAAAGATTATATTCTGGAAAATCTGTTGAAACCAAGAAAAGTTCTGAAGATATATTGGTGGGCTAGGGATGTAACTCAGTATAGGAGCACTTGCATACCAGTATGAGGCCCTGAGTTCCACCTTCAGCACCAAAAATAGTAAAATAGAAACAAATCAATCAATCAAACATATTAAGATGTATTGGGTCCAAAGCAATCTTTCTTAACCTAAATTTCAAAGAAGAATAACCTAGAGCTCTAGGGCTTCCACAGTACACAAAACATTAACCTATCTTCTTTGTGTTTAGAATGATATTAAGCTACACATCTTTCTTGAAAAGCAAGTTACAAAATAATCAAATAACACTTTGTATATCATATTTTTCTCCTTCAGAATCCTATTGAGTAAGACTAGGCCTACCAGGAAGTCTGCAAAGCCCACCTATGCATAGGAAATGTCAATCAGCTTATTTGTGTTCCTTCTCTTAGATATGAAAAATATAAGCAAACATGTAAAGAAAAAAATTAATTAGAAAAACAGTTTCTGCAAGATTTCTACAATATTACATGCATGAAAAAAGAAGGCACTTTTATGAATAAATAAATATTAGATAAAGAAGAACTTTTGGAAATCATAACTTTATTAGCTGAAATGAGGAAACTAATACAACAATTAGAGAAAATTAGGACAAGATACTGGGAAGCAGATTAAAAGAAGAGAAATGAACAAATATAGTAAAAATAATTTATAAAAGTTCAGCGTAGGCATTCCAATATGTGAATCAGACTTCTAGAAAGAGAATACTGGGAAAGGAAATCATTAAAGAATTTTCCCAGGCATTGGATCATAATTTTTTTTTCTGAGAAAACAAGCTTCATCATTATATTTGGTGGTAAAGCCTACACTTAATCACTTTGAAACAAGGAACAAAAATGGTGCAAATTTTATTCACCAGTGTTTAACATTATTCTTTTGTGTTTTATATAGTGCAACTGAAAAAAATAATTAAAATTAAATTAATACAAAAAAAAACTTTCAGTAAGATCAGAGCTCTTTTAGTATCTTGTTTACAAGAATTTGTTGAGAAAATAAAGTGAAAAGATCATATTTATAATAATGAAAACAAATATAAAGAAACTAGGAATAAACTCATATAAAGGAATAGGCAGAGATATCAGAGGAAAAGGGTGAAGTATCTTCAGAAAAAAGAGACAATAATATTTTAAAAAAGATAATTTAGATCAGCATCAAAAGCTGGTTAGATTTCCAGTTAAATAAAAACTTAAATACAAACATTAGATATCATAACAAGGAGGTTGATGACACCCTTAGTGACACCCTCCAATGAAGAAAACAGCAAAATTTTTACTGATGAATGCAAGATACTTAGCCAATAAGAAAGTGTTTTCTATTTCATGATGGGAAGATTTAATTTCATTATACTAATGTTTTAAATTGATGCAATTTTATTTAGAGTTTTAATTGTTATTCAAAAAGCTCAGTAATAAAGTTACAACTTATTATTGACATAAATATATATGTATATATATGTGTGTATATTGTGTGTGTGTGCGTGTGTGTGTGTGTATAGATAAAGAGATATTTCCAGCATTATCCTTAATGGAGGAACACTAGTAGTTTTCCTAATTAAATGCAGAAAAAGAAAATTATATTATTATCTGACATTTTACTGGTATTAAAATAAAATAAATTAAAGCTATAAAAATGAACAAAAGATAAAACTATCACTATTTGCAGGTAATATGATAAGCTTTAAGAGAACTCAGTAAGGCAGCAATGCATAAAATTAATACACAGATATCAATGTCATTTACATAATCAGACTCTAATTAGGAAGAAAACATGATCAATTTTCATCATAAAACATAAATTATCAAGAAACAAACTTTACATATATGTGTAAAAGCTTTATAAAAAAAATTTAAATATAGCTAAAGGACATAGGTGAATACTTTTGAACATTCCAACAGCAGCATTGTCATTAAAATATTTTAACAACCTAAGCTATGTTAACAACTTAATAAAGTTGTAATTATTTTTTGAAAAAGAGAATTTCTTTAGAAACAATAATTTATCATTAAATAAATGTAGAAAAATAAGCAAAAAATAAGATCTAGAAAAAGCTCTAAACGGCTGGGGATGTGGCTCAAGTGGTAGCTCGCTTGCCTGGCATGCATGCGGCCTGGGTTCGATCCTCAGCACCACATACAAACAAAGATGTTGTGTCCGCCGAAAACTAAAAAATAAATGTTAAAATTCCCTCTCTCTCTCTCTCTCTCAAAAAAAAAAAAAAAAAAAAA
>NW_026005755.1:0-6074 GCF_001458135.2 Marmota marmota marmota | reverse complement strand
GCCCTAATCCTATCTCTAATTCTAGTCCTAAACCTAACCTGAAAACTAATCTGGACTCTGACACTGACCCTAACATTAAACCTAGCTCAAAACATCAACATAACCATGAATTTAACCCAAACACTAGACATAGCCCTATCCCTGACCCTATCACTACCGCTAATCATAACGCTACTTTGTACATTAGCTGTAGCCTTAACCCTAGCCCTAACCTAACACAAAACCTAGCCTCAATCCAAGTCCTAATCCTAGTTTTCTTATATGTGTTTTTTAGTTTTCGGTGGACACAGCATCTTTATTTTATTGGTATGTGGTGCTGAGGATCGAACCCAGCACCCTGCACATGCCAGGCGAGTACGCTACTTCTTGAGCCACATCTTCAGCCACTAAACCTAGCTTTAACTCTAAACATAAATCAAACCCTAACCCAAGAAAAGTCCTAATCCTATACATAACCCTACGCTAAACTTAGGTCTATCCATTACCTAGTGATAATTCATTATTGGTATGTTGTGCTGAGGATCGAACCCAGCGCCCTGCACATGCTAGGCAAACACGCTAATTCTTGATCCAAATCCTCAGCCACTAAACTTAGCTTTAACCCTAAACGTAAATCTAACCCTAACCCATGAAATGCCCTAATCCTATTTTTAACCCTACCCTAATCTTAGGTCTAACCCTATTCATTACCCTAATGATAACTCATTATACTAAACCTAGGCCTAACCCTAACCCTATCCATTACACTAAACCACACCTAAACCCTAACCTAACACAAACAAAAGCCCTAAACCTATACATAACCCTACCCCTAATCTTAGGTCTAACCCTATCCATTACCCTAATGATAACACTTATGATAACCCTAGGCCTAAATGTAAACCTATCCATTACACTAAATCACACCTAAACCCTAAATCTAACACTTTCATTACCTAAACCCGAATTCCTAATGTTAATTCAACCCCTAAACATAAACCATAACCTAACCCAAACCCTCACCTTGATCCTGGCCCTAATAATAACCCTAGTTCTAAATCTCAGCCTTAGTATATACCTATCCTAACAACAAATCTATCCCTAACTCTAACCATAGACCTGACATTAGCCCTAGCCCTAATACTAGCCCTAACCCTAACACAAACATTATCCCTCATCCTGGCCCTAAACCTAGCTTTAATCATAACCCTAAACCTATCCCTTGCCCTGACCAAATACTAACCCTTGCCCTAGCCCTCAAACTGTCTATAACCCAATACCTTACCTTAAATGTAATCCTAACTCCAACCCTAACCGAAGGCCTAAACCTAACACTAACACTAGAAATAATTTAGCCCTATCCCTAACCCTAACCCTATCCTTAAACCTAAACCTAATCCTAGCTCTAAGAATAACTCTAACTCTCATACTAGCCATATCACTAGTTTTAACCCTATCCCTTACCATAATACTAAACCTAACCCAAACGTTAGTCCTAACCCTTGCCCTATCCTTAGCCCTGGCTCTAACCATAGATCAAAACCCAACTCTGAATCTAACCCTAAGCCTAAGCCTAAGCCTAACCATTATAAATACATTTATGTTTAGACTCTGTGTCTACAGGTGTTGGCTTCAATAATTATTTAGAATATACTCATTAGTTACATAAAAGGCATACCATTTCTGGTGGTGTATAGAGAACTGAGCTTCAGGGGTAGGATGCTATGTTAAGGGGGAAAGGAATGAGGGTATGTGATTAATCTAACTTAGCAACTTTGGAGGAGAACTTTAATGAAAAGGCAGGGGGAATTTACGAAGAAGGTATAAATTCAAACTGCATTTCTGTTTTCATAAAATTACCCTATGTATAAATAGTAAAAGTTAGGAGGCTGAAAGTGGAATAGAGGGAGAAAGAAAAAAAAGTAGAAAAATAACAAGGAAAGAAAGAAAGAGAGGGAGAAAGAAAATAAGATGAAATAAAGAGGTGGAGAGGTGGGGCCTATGCAATTCTTCTAAATTATACAATTCTAGTGAGTCAGTTCTTAAAGTCCAATTTCACGGAGAGTTCTTGGTTTCACATATGTTGAAGTTGTGAGGACCAGAGGGCGAAGGCTAGAGGAGAATGGATGAGAAGAGCAAGAAAAGAAAAGTAAGAAAGAAAAAAAGGCTCTCAGAACTCTGTATTCTTATCTTGCATTAGGTGGAGTTTTCTATTCCTGGCTTGAGTCCTTGTGCTCAGGGTGGTGGAGATAGCCAGGGTGAGAGGGCTTGAGTTTCTACCTGGAGCCTCCCTACTCTTAGTCTCTGAATTGGAAACCAGGTGCCTGTACAGTAGCTGTTCCTCATTGATAGCTACACCCCCCAAAAGCTTGTGTGAAAAATCTTGAGTTATCACAGGTGGAGGTAGGGGAGTTGGAAACCGGGTACCTGATAAGCTGCAGAACCAAACTGGTAGCAACACCCACTGATAGATGGCGAATAAGGTTTTGCAAGATGGATTCCATCTATTACCCATGTATGGTGTTTGGTGAGGTTGGTGGTTCTGGAGTGACCATGTGCTGTGTCCAGAGCTCAGTCTGGTGACCTGCAAGCAAAGCCTCTGTGTTCTGTGCTGCCTTGCGTGTGTGCAGAGAGCGCCTGTGTGGCTGAGACTGCTGTCAGCGCCTAGAGAAACAGCAGATACCAGCCTTCCATCTGTGCTGAGAGTACCCATGCAGCCCTAGATTTTGTCAAATTTCTATGATACTGGAAAGGATTCGTCTTTTACTTAGCTTTACTAAGCTCCCCAGGTTTGGGCCTTGTCAGTTCAATGGTTCACTGTCAGGAACAGTTTGTATTTTTGGTTTCCCTTCATGATGGCTTATTGATGTGAATGAAAATTGAGCTGGAAATCAAACAGGGTTCGCCAGAGGTGCTTGAAACTTCACAAAATTAGTACTCAGTGGGCACTCACTAGTTCCTTTTTTTTTTTTTTAAGGTAGGCCAAAGATGAAGCATGCAAAAGAAACTGTATCCAAGAGCCCTTAAGGAGAAAACAGAGATACATGTATGTACTTAAATAAGTCTCCCAACAATTTGATCAGATTTCTTTGATACTACACAGTATTCATCTTTTTGCTTGCTCCACTAGGCTCCCCAAGGTTGGCATTTCTAGTATCAATGGTTCTCTAAACAGGTAAGGGTTAGTGTTATGGTTAGGGTTAGGGCTACCTTTAGAGCTAGTGTTAGGGTTAGAGTTGTTTTGTTCAAATTTCTTTGATATTGGGAAGATTTATCTTTTACCTAGCCTTACTATGTGCCCCAGTTTGGGGCCTTCTTGGTTCAATGGTTCACTGTTGGAAATAGTTTGTTTTTAATGTCTCACTTCATTTTGACCTCTGTAGGTAAATGAGAATGGAGTAGAAAATCAGAGGGTTGGTGCTAGCTCGTTGAACGTTCATATACTCAATCAGTTGTCTGTGGGCACTCTCTGGTGTCTTCATTGTAAAAGTAGCCATAAGCTGAAGCATGCAAAATAAGTTTATCCAAGAGCACTTTAGGAGAAAACAGGGCAATATGCATGTACTGAAATACCTCCCCCAATTATTTGGTCAGATTTCATTGACACTGTGCAGGATTCTTATGTAAGCTTGCCCCACTAGTCTCCCCAATTTTAAAACTTTTATGATCAAAGGTTCTATTAATAAGTTAGACTTAAGGTTATGGTTAGAGTTAGGGTTTGAACTAGTGTTAGGGTAAGTTTTAGATTTTTTCAACTTTATGAATACTGAGCAGGATTTATCTTTTTTCTCTTCTTAGTATGCTCCCCATATTTGGGCCTCCTAGTAAAAGGGTTTGCTCTCAGGAGTAGTTTTAATTTTCATCTTTCACCTCATTTTGCCCTATAGGGGTGAATGGAAATGGAGCTGGACTCAAATAGGGTTTGTGCTAGCTACTTGAAACTTCACACACTCAACCAGTTCTCAGGGCACATTCTCTCCTTTTTTTTCTTGTGGAAGTAGCCCAAAGCTAAATTAGAAAGAAACAGCTTTATCTGTGAGCACTTTAGGAGCAAGCTTTAATTTTTTTTTTTGCATGGATTATTTGGTATTGTACAGGATTCATTTTTTCCTAGTCTAAGTAGGATGGCCAAGTTTGAGTTTTCAAGGTTTGCCAGTTCACTGTCAGGAAGAGTTTGAATTTTTTGATTTCACTTTATTATGGCCTATAGACGTGAATGAAAATGGAGATGGAAATCAAACATAGCTAGTACTAGCTGCTTGAAACTTCACACACTCAATCAGCTCTCTGTGGGCACTCTCTGGTTGTTCCTTGTACAAGTACCTTAAACTGAAGCTGAAAAAATAATAACTTATCCAAGAGCACCCTAGGAGAAAACGGGCAAATATGCACATACTGAAATACTTCCCCCAATTATTTGGTCAGATTTCTTTGATACTGCACAGTATTCATCTGTTAGCTTGCCCCACTGGGCTCCTTTACTTGGGGACTACTCTGATCAATGGTTTTCTAAACAGGTTAAGTTCGATTTTTTATTAGTTTAGGACTAGATTTACAGCTAATATTTTGTTAGATTTAGTTTTGTTCAAAATTCTTTGATACTGGGCAGGATTCAACTTTGACCTAGCCTTACTATATTCTTTAGGTTTGGACCTCTTAGGTCAAGGGTTTGCTCTCCTGAACAGTTTGTATTTAGGTTTTCATTTCATTTTGACCTATGTATGTAAATGGAAATAGAGCTGGAAATCCAACAGGGTTGGTGCTAGCTACTTCAAACCTCACACACTCAAACAGTTTTCTATCAGCATTCTCTTGTTCAAAATGCCATAAAACTATCCCTAAGCTGAAGTATGCAAAGCAACTTTATGTGAGAGCACTTTAGGAGAAAACAGGGAAAGATGCATGTACTGAACTACCTCCCCAATTATTTGGTCAGATTTCTTTGATATTGTGAAAGATTCATCTGTTCACTTACCCAACTTGGCTCCCCAAGTGTGGGACTTCTAGGATCAACGATAGTCTAAACAGGTTAAAGTTAGTGTTAGGGTTAAGATGAGGATTAGACCTAATGTTAGGATAAGAGTTACCTTTATTTTTCAAATTTCTATGATACTGTGCAGGATTCATTTTTTTTTTATTTTGACTATACCCCAAATGTTTGGGCCTCCTACCTAAAAGTTTTGCTTTCAGGAACAGTTTCAATTTTCATGTTTGTCTTCTTTTTACCATGTAGATGTGAATGAAATAAAGCTGGAAATCAAGGAGGCTTTGGGTAGCTGCTTGAATCTTTACACACTCCATCAATTTTCAGTGAGCATAATCTGGTGTTTGCCATGGAAATAGCCCTAAGATGAAGTAGAAAGTAACAGCTTTATCTCTGGGTGCATTAGAAGCAAGCAGAATACACACGTAATAAAAGAGCTTTAAGTTTTTTTTTTGGTTGGATGAATTTGATACTGTACAGAATTCATCCTTGACCTAGACTTAGTAGGCTCCCCAAGTTTGGGCCTTCACGGTTCAATGGTTCAGTGTCAGGAACAGTTTGAATTTTTAGGTTCACTTAATTAGGGCCTATTGGTGTGAATGCAATGGAGCTGGAAATCAAACAGGGTTGGTGGTAGCTGCATGAAACTTCACACACTCAATCAGCCCTCTGTGGGCACTCTTTGGTCATTCTTTGTGAAAGTACCTTAAGCTGAAGCATGAAAAACAATTTATCCATGAGCATTTAAGAAAAAAAAAACAGAAAAATATGAATGTACTAAAATACCTCCCCCAATTTTTCATCAAATTTCTTTGATACTGCACAAGATTCATCTGGAAAGTTGTGCCTTTCAGCTCCCCATGTTTGGGTCTTCTTTTATCATAGGTACTCTAAACAGGTTAGAATTAGTTTAGGGTTGGGTTAGATACAGTGTTAAAATGAGTTTTGTTCAAATTCATTTGATACTTGGCATAATTTGTTTTTTAACTAGCAATACTATTTTCCCCAGGTTTGGGCCTTATACGTTAAATGGTTTGCTGTCAGGAAAAGTTTGCATTTTTATGTTTCCTTCATTTTGACCTATATGGGTAAATGGAAATGGAACGTGAAA
>NW_026005754.1:0-6080 GCF_001458135.2 Marmota marmota marmota | reverse complement strand
ATATATATATATATATATATATACACATGTATACATACATGCATGCATACAGATATTGTAAAAACATCAATTACTAAGTAAGAATACAAGCAGAATTTAAATAAAGAATCAGTTATTTACCCCCCAAAAGCAGTGTATGTACAAAAGTAACCCAAGAAAAATAACATATTTAATGTGGAAACTGAAATATAAATGAGATTCAACTGGAGGTAAAGAAGGAAAGAAGAACTGAAGACAGGAAATATGCTGAGATGGAGCATAGGGAAAGGATATTAAGAGAATAACAAGAAGGAAAAGAAGCAGTATCCTCTAGCCAGAATACAGTGTGGGAGAAGGCTGGGTGTGCTCAAGTTTTAGTGGAAAATAGAGTATATTCCTAGAAACCCTACTTACATACTTGGTATCAGAGAAAAGTTATTTCTATGCAAGAGTAGTAAGTGGAAGCAAATTTAGCAGGGAAATCAAAGGATATTAAAAAGGAGGAGGAGGAGGAGGAGAGGTTTTCCATTTTGCTATTCGAGGTTACAAGAAATTCAAGTGTTGTGATAAAGGGGATAATAACTGCCGCGTCCGGCCAAAGGAGCCGAGTCCGGCGAGGGACGGCGAGGTTAAAGGACACAGGACACCAAGGTTCTTCATCCAGGAGACAACTTTTATTTTTTCTACCCCCCTTTTATATATCCTCCCACCCTCAGGGTTAAGCACACACACACACACACACTTTACAGGAAGCGGTCTCGAGCAGCCTTAGGCAAACTAGGTCAGGTTTTGCAGGTCGGTCATGCAAGGCCCAGCTGGGCCAACTAATCAGCAAGTACAATCTGTCCCAGGCTCTCAGGAGGGCAGATAGACAGGAAGCCCACAGGGCTGATTCATACTTCAGTGGTACTCGCCTCCACATGCGGAACAAAGAGCAGGAAACTTACTCCCGTTCCAGGGCCAGGGGCTTCACCACAAATAACTTATCAGGATATGAAGATATGGAAAAGGGAAAATAACTTATCAGGATATGAAGATATGACGGCAGATACTTATATAGAATGACGACTATCATCCACACATTTGAAAAAAGTTAATTTAGGAGATTTAAAATTGAAACATCATTTTCTTGCCATCAAGTTATTTAAGATTCCTCTTCAATTTATCAGATATTAAGGGTTGTAGAATCCGGAAGGTATGTAACTCTTATATATCTCGTTTCATTTGTTTTTATAAAATTTTGTCACTATAACTTTCCATTTTATTGGAGTGGCTCTTTGACAGAAATATAGAAATGATCTTTCTTTGAGAAGTGGAATATCATTGTTTTCCTGTTAGTTGGTATTTTTAAAATAAAACCCTATGTCTAATAATATTATATTTTGAATGTCAAGCCACAATGTGAACAGGAAGGATAATTCAAAATAGCTTAAAAGAAATCAATGAAGGAAACAGACAGGTGTGTAACTGACGCCAATTTTTTCAAACCTTGGAAGCACAAAACTGCTTCTACAAGCCACCTTCCTTGAGAGGCTAAACAGATGCTCCCCCAACTGTGCAACAGGCCCTAATCTGGACCTACCTCCAAGAATGAAGTGACATCTCTTTCTTCCTTTTAGACTCCTTGATTTTTTTTGCATTTGGCACAGTAAGAATAATGATTTGTAGAACAAAACCAACAAAAAGTCAGAGAAAATATTAAATGAAGTAGGTAGAGGTTTATGGCATAAAGGAAAAGAAAGCAACTCCCCCCCCCCAAAAAAAAAAAAAAACTGTGGCAAGTGAATTTATTCCGTAGATGGCATGTGATGCACAGCAGGAAATTTCATTATCTAATTTCATACCTTTAATTCCCTTCTGGATCAGAGATTTCAGAATTTAATCATTGTCACAAAATTATTTCTCCAAACATCTTTTTAATAGTGATTTTTAATACCATTTTCTCAGCCTTTTCTCGAGGGGGAAGTAAACAAACAGCTGGGCACCAATCCCTGAATGATTTATGCTTCAAACCAAAGATAATTATTAAGTCGTCACTCTGCCATCTTCAACTTTGAAAATGCAAGCTGAGTGTTTTCAAACCTTGAAATTTTATCCACATATTTTAATTTACAAAACTGCAAGTGTAATGAGGTCATTAGCTCTGACACAAGCTTGCACTAAACAGGGTAATTTTAAAAAATACAATTGTTTGTGTGAGTTAAAAATATTATGATCAATTTTACCTGTGGATGAATGCAATTTTTTTTCCTGGACTGGGGATGGGAACCAGGATCATTCTACCATTCTCAGCACTTTCTATTTTTTATTTTAAAACAATTGTAAGTTGTATAAAAATGGCCCCAAACTTGCAATACTCGTGTGTCAGCCTCCTGAGTCACTGGAATTACAGGCAATCATCATGGTGCCTTGTTCTAATGAAGGTTAATGAAGGTTGTCTTTTTTTTTTTCTTTCTTTTTTTCCACTTAATTCCAAGAGGGCTGTCTTAATAAAAATTTCATTATTTATTTATTTATTATACTGGGAACTGAACCCAGGAGAGTTCTACCACCAAGCTGCATCCCTAGACTTTTTAATTTTGATACAAATTCTCACTACATTGGCCTGAGAGTTTTCCTAAATTGTTGAGACTGGCCTCAAATATAAAACTTTCCGGCTTAGTTTCTCCAGTCACTGAGATTACAGGTGTGTGCCACTGTGCCTTGCTAGAAAGGGACTTATTATGTCCTTCAAAACCACCACAAGAGTACTAAGATTCTTCAGGAATACCCACTAAATGATGAAGTCAGCCCAAAGATCATTCTAAGAGAACTGGTGACAACAGTGTGGCCCGTGGTAGCCAGAATTGTGCCATAAGTCAACAGGTAGCAGTGCTGTGTCTTATCCAACATTGATCTCAGAAACATTCTCTCATTAGAAGTCTACAATATAAAATACTTAATCCAACTTCAAGTTATTTTATATTTGAACACTAGTATTTAATAATCTTTGCCTCATGTGCTTTGAAAATAAAAGAAGAAAATGTTTTTAAAATTAAATAATATAGAATGTGAATTTTCACAGAAGTTTAATATCCCAGAAAAGAAAAAAAAAGTTTGCATTAAAATTGCCAAGGCATTTTAAAAAGAAAAAAGATAATATTTTACTTAAACTTGCATATATTAGAAATTATAATGCCTTTCATTTGGGGAATGACTATAATAGAATTTGACAGGGAATGTGCACAATACTATTCTGTATATCATTTGGCTTACTTTTTGTTTTACTTCTATGTTCCCTTTATAACAAATGTTTTCCTGTCAATATTATATACCCTTAACTTTCCAATTTCAATGGTTATCCAGTGAAGAGAATAAACAGGTTTCTTTGAGTATCACATTCTTCAACTGTCTTAACTATCCTTGTATTTTGTTACTTAACTGTACCACACTGGCAAACAAGCTGTACATCTAATGGAAAACATGTCAAATAAATAGATTCAGGTATGCTCTACATTACAGTGCTCTCTTAATTCCACCTTGACCATGTTGCTTAACATAGAAACACTTCATTAGTATTTCAAATGCTCCTTTTGATTCTGAAATTATTCACATAATTTAATGACTTACATTTCAATTTTAGCTTTTAATTCGTGTTTTTATTTACCAAGAGGGCCAGGGACAGTGGTATATGCCTGTAATTCCAGCAACTAGGAGGCTGAGGCAGGAGGATTTCATCTTTAAGACCAGCCTCATGAACTTAGTGAGACACTGTCTCAGAATAATAAAAAGGACTGGGGATGTGGTTCAGTGGTAAAGTGTGTCTGGGGTCAATCCCCAGTACAATAAATAAATAAATAAACAAAATTCTCAAGTGGTCAATTAACAGTAGAACATGTTATTACACTGTCTAAAATTTCTACTTCTTTTTTGTGTGTGATTTTGTTAACAATAAAAAATGATGAATATATTTAAAATTTTAGTTTATTTGGTAAGAATTTTAACTAAAACATATATTAAAATGCTTCTTTTACTATTAATTTATTTTTGTGATTGTGTTTTGTTTTACTTCTTGTGGTGCTGGAGATCCAATTCTGGTTTTGTGTGTGTGTTAATCAAGCCACTGAACTACATTACCATCACATCACTTTGTATTTTAAATTAAGTGAAATTCTCTGTAGAGCTGCAAAACTCTGGTATTCTTTTTTTAAATTTATTTTAATTAGGTATATATGACTGTGGAATGCATTTTGATTCATTGTACACAACTGCAGCACAACTTTACATTTCTATGGTTATATATGATGTAGCATCACACAATTATTCAGGATAATGATGTCCATCTCATTCCACCATCTTTCCTACTCCAATCACCCCTCCCTACTCTTTTTTACCCTCTGCCCCATCAAAGTTTCTCCATTTCTCCCATGACCCCCCATTATGGATCAGTATCCACCCATCAGAGAGAACATTTGGCCTTTGTTTTTTGGGGGATAGGCTTACTTCACTTAGCATGATATTCTCCAATTTCTACCACTTCTGTCCATGCTTTGTGCTACAAATACCTCTGATTAGTTAAAATATTCTTGAAAAATTTAGTATGCATAGTTACAAGAGATACAATCTTGATTACAGCAGTATGGAAAACTTAAGGCCAAACATCCTCTCTTCTGAGTGCCCCAATGATACCCTCCAGAAGACTCACCAAGGGACTTCCCCACATAGTCTGCAAAATCACCAAATAATGGATTCAAAACTTTGTGTTGCATTTTGGTTAAACATTGATTTTTTTTTCCTTCTGGAAGAGTATTTTAGAAAGAGGAATGTTCACATTGTGTAGTTATTAATAGGATGGGGTATTAAATTTCTTACCATTTCCCTGAAAATTAAGCACCAAATTAAAAATAAGTTTATATTTTAGCTCCTAGAACACTAGTTAAAGTAGGACTTCATGTAGTTTAGTGACATTCAAATCTCCTTTTAACAAAGTTTTTGTAGGTAATATTAATCATTGTGATATATGATCATGTGAATGCAGTCTCATATGCCAGACAAATTTAATATTCTGAAAAGATGTTTAAAATTGCCCTCTCATTACCAGAAACAATACTATAATGTTTCTTTTTTGAAGAGTACATTAACAACCTTCATTAAAATAATAATACTGAACTGCATTATATTATTTACTTTCTTCTGTATTTACCACTACTTTATACCACTTCACATTCTTTTCATGAACTATAATTTTGCCTATTTGTAAATATTTTAATGTGCATAGCTGATTATTTTCTTATTGTATAAATTCTCAATTTGTCTTTTATAAAATATGGATTCGGAATCAAAGATTATTAAAGCAAGTCCTAAACTCCTTTAGTCAGTCACCCTTGAAAATGATCCAGGGTGGTTATTTCTCTTGTTCATTCATTTAAATAAAAAATTGTTTTTTGTTGGGGATGAATAAATTAGTAATGATCACTCAGGGCTTTGATAAATACTGACAATACCAAATGCAATAATTTATGTGAGTGTTTGTACATTTATTTTCTCCTGTGAGCCATTTCATGTACTCACAGCATTCTTCATTTATAAAAATAATGCTTTATTCTGAACATGTATTACAAAACTAGATGTTTTCCCCATTGGTCTTAACACTATTTAAAATTTAGAGTTTTATCAATTTAAATAGCAGCCATCCATACTTCCATCTAGTAAAAATATTCAGCAGGAGGTCTGAAAACACACAAATATAATTTGAATAAAACTATTCAAATAAATAAAACTATTCAAACATAATTTGAATAAAACTGAAGATTACAAATCCACGTATTGGGGGAGAAGAAAGAAATAAAAGAGTGAAATAAAATATGTAACATATTATTACTAAAAGGACTAATGATGTGCTCATATATCCCTACAAATATTTGTTAGATGTATGTGTGTGTGTGTGTGTGTATTCTTTCTATGGTGCTAAATTTCTTATTTCATAATATAACAATGTACGTGGTATTTGTGGGCATATGTTTGTGTATAAAAAACATACATCATTTATGTTTTATATAACAATGTACGTGGTATTTGTGGGCATATGTTTGTGTATAAAAAACATACATCATTTATGTTTT
>NW_026005753.1:0-6082 GCF_001458135.2 Marmota marmota marmota | reverse complement strand
TTAAAAAAAAAAAAAAAAAAAAAAAAGAATACTAACTGTGGTCCTGGTCATCAGAAATTATATGTTCAGAGTTGGGTGCTAGCATGTATACTGAAACTTTGGAGACAGATGCTGCTAAGATGGTATTTAGAAATACACAGATCTTGTAGATTAATCCTCAAATCTTGGGTAAAGGGTCATGTATTTTTCTCATGGCAAGTCCAATATTGAATGTCTATTTTTCTAACGTGCCCTTTGGAGACTAGGTCACACCAAAGGGCATCATCATCTCCTCAAAGGGACTTCACCTGCAGCACAGGCCAGGTAGTCCCTGAAGAGAGATCCAAGCCGCTACTCGGCCTGGGCTGCAGAGGAGGCATCTGGGACGTCAGGGTCCTCCTTCTCAGCAACGCTGCTCTTCTTATCCACAATAGCACAAACAGGAGTTTCAGCTGGGCCCATCCCAGGGTTCTTACCCTCTTTCTCCTGAAGGTCTTGGCCCTCAGTGCCGTGTGCCTTCTGGGGATGACGGATCGGGTTGTTGGGACGCCGGGATCCATAGCGTGGTGGTGGCCTCTGCTGAGGGCCACCTGTTTTGCGCCTGCTTTCCTTATTTTCTGCCTCCAGGTCCTCAGAGATGACCGGTGAGGTTCCTGGCCCCTGAGGCATTCCTCTGCCCCTGGGTCGACTCAGCAAGTAGCTGGGGCCCAGCCCCCTCCTTGATGTGACCTCAGGCTTTGAGGCTGGTACTGACCAGGCCAGGTGAGAGGCCCACGGGCCGTGGGGATGAGGGAGGAGTGATGGACGGAGGGCCAGGACCTGCGGCCTGCGGAAGGGCGGGAAACGCCACAATGATCGATCTTGAGGTCGACTGGGAAGATAGCGCCGCGGGGCCTGGGCTACTGTGAAGCATGCGGTGAAGCCCGCGCAGCTGTCCTCGCCTTCATCCAGATGGTCCTTGGCATCCCGGGATCTTCCCGGTGGTGGCTCCCGGTGATTAATGTAGCAGCCTGGGCGGAAGCGGGGACGGTTAGCTGCATAGCGGCTGCCCTCCACTGGAGCGCCCGCGGGTCCAGTAACGTTAGCCGCCTTGGTGCCCCGCTCACCTTGCACTACATCGAACTCAACCGTCTCTCCATCGCCCACGCTGCGTTGATACTTGTGAGGATTGTTCCGGGTGATGGCAGTTTGGTGAACAAACACATCTTCCTGAGTATCATGCCTGCTGATGAAGCCATACCCATTCTTCACATTAAACCACTTGACTGAGCCTCGCACCCTCTTGGCGACGACTTTCTTAGGAGCCTTTCCCTTGGTGCCCCCTGCCACAGCGGCCTTAGTGATCGGGTCCCCGCTGAGGGTGCCGGTGACTAGGGCCCCTGGAGGATCTCCGCTTCCCAGTGATATGAGTTGTTTCTGTGCGGCTTGGGGAGAGATTGAAGCTGGCCATCTCTGTGGAGGTGCCCTCTCCAGCTTCATTCATGAGGCCGTCTTTGCTCTCTTTTCTCAAGAGAATCTGGGGGGAAATTGGGCCCTTGGGAGCTAAGGGAAGGGGTACCTTCCTGAGGCGAGGGCTGGCCAAGGGAAAGGACTCTCTGGCTTCACCCTGAGGCTATTGGAGAGGCCTGTAGTGTCTCCCAGGGAAACAAGAAGTAGACCAAACAGTGGCTGCTGATGACGTCTCAATGGGGGAATACTAGGAGCTCCAGCTGGTGGGGGAGGGGCAGATGTACTCCTCCCCTTGCTCCCAGCCCCAAGACAAAGCACAGCTAAATCCCTTTTGGAGGTGCAAAAGATTTGATTCTCCAGGTAGAGGTCTCTTTGAAGATCCTCTTGCTTCCCTGAGCAGATGTGAAGAAATGACCCAACATCCATCTCTCAGGCCCAGTTGAGGAAATTCAGTCTCCTGAGGGCCCTCTCTAAAGATCTCCACAAAACCCTTGCCTTCTTCCAACCCCTTTTGTCCTCAATCGCCCGAGTGAGGAATTTTATGTAACTTCAGACATAATGACAAAGGCATGACATTAAGACCCAGAGAGAGAGTGAAAAGACCCATGTGTGTGTGCACACGCGTGCGCTTCTGTGTTTCCTTCAGAGGAACACTGAAAGCCTAACAGGGATTGAATTCTTGTACTGAGAGAACAATAAACTCCCCCAGGTAAAGAATACCTCAGACTAGCTTTAGGTTGCAAAGCTGAGTGGAAACACCTTTGTACCTGGATTATTCTGAAAACTCTATCGGGCTCTGTGCTTCTGCCCACAGCCAGCTAGAAAACAAACCCTGTCATAGATTGAGGAGCATTTTTTTTTTTTTACCATGGTGGTGTAATGAAAAATGGAAGAAAGGGATCTTGGTTTCAATTTTACTGTTCAAAACACATTTATTCACACTTCATATCTTAAAGTTTTTACAACACACATGAATGTGCAACAGCTGCTAACATGACAACATGTATCTTGGATATGTAAAGTCAATGATAAAGTAGAGTGAAAAAACAACTGAGGTAATTTTCACTTATGCCTGACTGCAGATCTAAACCTTATTTTTTAACAGCTTATTGATTCTGTGATCTTCTAAGTTAAAATTCTGATTTATTTTTTAGGCAAAGACCTTAAGAAACCAGCCTCACTGCTGAGCTGATAGTGTGTTAGCGCATAGCTAGATCTCTGAAATACGACGTTTTTTCATGTGATGACAGGGCACGCTAACATAGTAGCTGGCCGAATAACCCAGGGTTATTTTAATAAGAAGAAAAACAAAATAATTTGTCCTATCACTTTAGCATTTACATGATCCCCTCATGTGTTGTGCATATGATCTAAGCCTCTCTACAAGCAGGTGGAACAGGTGCCATTTTAGTTCAATTTAGGAGGTGAGGGGTCAGGGACCCTAAGACAGGAAATTGCTTGCATAAGTTCAGATGTTTATTATAGTGTGAACCCCAAAATCTCATCTCAGGTTTCACTCCAGGTCCAGGTCTACTTCAACAGTACCCCTTTGGTCTTCATGAACAGTTTTATCACCTGTCTCTTATGATGTCAGAGATCAGGAACCTCTTTCACAGAAGCCATGATCCCATACATCCCAACATTCCTGCCAAGATCCACCACTTGCAGGAATGACCAGCCTAGTCCCCTCAACGATGAGGCAAACGTCACCCTCATATCAATTAATCAGCACCCTCTGTCCTGCCACATGGTGACCTTCTGCCTGGAGTTGACACAAAAGCAAAACCTGCTGTAGATTGAGGAAATTCTTGTTCACCATGGTGGTGTAATAAAAAATGGAAGGCAGAGGTTTGGGTTTGGAATTTACTGTTTAAAATATATTTCTTCAGGCATCATCTCTTGAGGATTTTACAACATGCACGAGAGTACAACAGATGTTCACGTGACAACAAGTAAGCCAGGGCACAAAGCACCTAAGTGGCCCAACCGAGACCATTCACTTCATAAGTGAAGAGACAACAGAATCCCTTGGGCCTTCTGCTCTGTTTCCCAGTTCACTGTATCCTCCAGCATCTCATGAAGTTCGTTCCTGTGATGTCACCAATGGGTCTTTCTTTCATGTCCACTTTGCTGTTGTCCTTTCCACATATGCCACACTCATGGGCATTTCTCTGCTGTGTTCGTTTTCCCTCATTCTTCTTCCAGCTCTCTGCATAAATCCCACCAACCCGTCTATTTCTACTTTTGGAATCCCTTGCCACCCCCTTTCCATATGCACCAGTACACCTTGATCTCCTTCAAGCCTAGTTGCACTTATGGATCAATGTCAAATGACTTTCTAATTTTCCTCTGCCACATTCCTATGTGTAAAGCTTCATTTCACTATTAGTCCCAACGAGGTTCTAAGCTCACCAAAACTCAAAAAGGAGAAAACACTTCAAGTTTCTTCTCCCTGTCTCCTCTCTGAGAACCCTGATGCCTGGAACACTGCTTGATGGAGGAAAGACCACCATGAACACATGCTGATGAATTAAATCTATGCCTTGTTAGTTCACTGGGAATGACTACATCCTAATCTCGTCTTCCTTAAGTTCCTCACATCGTGCTAGGCACAAATCAGAGGCTCACTAGATTCAACAAGTTGGACTGAATATGTTCTACTGAATTGCTTTAAGAAATATACAGAAAATGCTTCGGAGTCATCAAGGAGGGCTATTAAACTTTCCTGGTGCTTTTATTCTATGCACGAAGAAAGGCTCAGTGGAAAAAAATAGCATCGATACAATATGAATTAGTAGTTCAAGGTAAAATATTCGAAGGCCACTGCATTGTCTTTTTCATTTTAACCATCAGCTTCTCTCTGTCCCTGTTGTTTCCTTTTGTACTTTTATCGACGCATCCATTGAAGCACACAGTTTTGTTGTCATCAGCCAAGAGTCATCAATGAAACAGAGGTCAACCAAAGTTTAAGTATACCATCTGATCCATGGGCTTCTCATTTAAAAACGAAACCCTTCCCTGTAGCTTCAGTCGCAAAACAGTGCTGACTCTGAGGCATCAGATTCCATTCAGGCCTCCATAAAAGGTGACAGCATTATCTAATGTAAGGAGTAAAATCTGTCAGCCTTGTGAGTACAAGGAAGGTCCGAAGCCCTTCTTCTGACTGATTCACAGGTGGCTCCCACGTGACGGGAGATCAACACAATTCATCTTGCTCCTTCTAGAGCTGTATGATCGATCCCAGTGTCCCTTAAGTTGTGTTAACTATCGAAGGTAATGGAAATGAAATAGAATGCAAGTGGAAGAGCAACCTAGAAAACTAGAAAAACGCTCACGTCCCCCATCCCCACCCCGACACCTTGCAAATTATACATCAGAAAAGGCAGTGCTACTCTGGATACTTTGAATGTAAGTGGTTCAGGCATAGTTGTAATTCCAATATTCAGGGCACTCTCCACTGAAATTTCAAAGATTTGATGGAGACAGTAGTCTTAGATCAGAAGGCTTGAGTTTCACTCCAGGGCCAGCCAGCAAAATGATGGTTGCTCAGCATTGAGTACATCACCTCATCTCTCTTAATGTAGACTTCTCATGTATAAAAGGGACATGACAATATGAATTCATAGGATGTAGACAGCAATTATGTAGAAGACATTATGTGAAAAATATATCATAGTAAACCACAAGTCCTGAAAAATTGTATGCGTCAACTCATCCGGGCTGCAGTGTGGATGCATGGGCAAACATCCTTGTGGATTTTTCTATGAAGGTGCTTTGGGATGAAAATAACTGTGAACCATGGTCGGTGAGTAAAGCATATTGTTCTCCACAATGTAAATGGGACTCTTCTATGAGTTGAAGGCTTGGAGAGACTAAAACCTGGACCATACACAAGAAGCAAGAGGGAATTCTTCAGGAGATATACTTTTTATGTCTGGAAATGAAGCAGCGGTTACCCCTTGGAACTCCAGGCTGCCCTGCCACCTTACAGATGCCTGCAGATTTTGGATTCAGCACCTTGCATAATGGTGTGTGCCAACTCTTTGAATTGCAGAGATATATATTCATGGCCTCTGTGTCTCTGGACAACAATGCATAATAAGATATTGGCACCAGGAATAGTTCCAGAGAATGGGATCTTAAGCACAAGTTCTCAGAATGGTTTCTGAGTGCCTAGTGAGCTGCAGAAACGGACACTGAGTGGCCAATGTGATAGACAAAGCGAGTCCCCATGGTGATCATTCAAAGTACCTGGCTGCAGGTTGCTTACATCAACCACTGCCATAGATTCGAGGGAAGAAGGGAAGTGTCTTGTTCTTATTAAAATAGACCCTCACTCTGAATGTGAATTTGCCTTCTCTGTACAAAGTGCTTTTTTTCAACATTGGCATCCTTGTCAATATGCCATGTCTTAGGCACCATTTATTTATTAGTTCTTTATAGTTATACATGACAGTAGAATTCATTTTGATAACATTTCACAAGCATGAAATATGTCTTATTCTTGTTAGGACCCCATTCTTTTGTATGCACATGATGGTGGGATTCACTATGCCCCATTATTCCCATAAGTGCTTAGGAAAATTATTTTTGTATTTATTCCACTGTCTTTCCTTTTCCTCTCCCCCTACCTTACCTTCATGTCCCTTTGTCT
>NW_026005752.1:0-6085 GCF_001458135.2 Marmota marmota marmota | reverse complement strand
AAAAAAAAAAAAAAAAAAAAAAAAGGTACTAGTAACTTGTGTCCATGACTCCCTTGCACGACAGACCTTAAATACATTACAGGTTCCTCATCTGTGAAAAGGTTAATAGAAAAGGATCTTAAAGGCCATTGAGTTCAGGGTTTTTATTTTATAGATAAGGAAACAGAAGCTTAGAAAACAGAAGGATAGAGGAAGGGGACAAGGAGTAGGCAAGAGGGGAAGGAAAGGGGAAGTACTGGGAAATGAAATCAACCAAATTATGCCATGTCCATGTCTGGATAATATCAAAATTAATTCCAATATTATGTGTAATTATAATGTGCCAATAAAAACCTAATAAAAAGAAAATAGAGGGAAATTAAAATGAGGACACAACTATTTAGTGGTAGAATGAAGCAAGACCCCAGATTTTTTTCTCTGCTACTCCAGTATGATTAAAAATGTCAGTGTTGGGCTGGGGATGTGGTTCAAGTGGTAGCGCACTTACCTGGCATGTGTGCAGCCCGGGTTCGATCCTCAGCACCACATACAAACAAAGATGTTGTGTCTGCCAAAAACTGAAAAAATAAATATTAAAAAAAAGTCAGTGTATAAACAGAACTTTGTAAAGTGAGTCCAATATCATACTATACGCCTTAAAGGTGTCAACTCATTAAGGATTTATTGGAATGTAATAAGTACCCCTCACTTACCCTTCCATCTGCCCACCCAGATCTTTCTTATCCTTAAAAATTTTAAAGCCCACGTCAAAACATCCCTTCTAAGTAGGCTTTTCTTTCTCTAGCCTCACCCCTCCCCCTTTTTGGAATTCTTGCAGCACTTATCATCTCTATCACACCACTTAGCACTTAATACTACTCTCTTATATTCTTTAGTAATGTTTCATGCTGTTAATCTCATGTGCCCAGCTAAAGATAGGGAACATTTCCTCTTTTTAATCTGTACTACCATGGGCCTAAGAATTAAGCTGAGTGTCTATTTATAAATGTTCATTATTTCTTTACTGGTTTTTATATACATTGTCAAGAAAGAATATACTTGGGCCATGATGAAAAGAAACCCAGATGTACACAATGCCAAAATACACATGTGATTCATTCAGGGGCTCATTCAGAATGGTCCTTAGATACCAGAATTGGAATTAAAGCACTGTTTATAGAAGTTCCCACACTCCCACATAATTCCCCTCTTCTGTAAACTCTGTTCATGCAATGCCTTTCAACAGTGTCAAAACAAAAGATGTCAGGCACTTTTCCAAGTATTTTACACATTTTAATTCATTAAATCCCTATACTAAGGTAGATATGACTACCATCCACACTTTACAAATGGAAAAATATGTACACAGTGATAAGTAACTTGTGTTAACCTGTGTCAGACCACACAGCTAGTAAATGACAAAATCAGAACTCAAACCCATACAATCTGCCCTAGAGTCCACACTTTTAACCACTCTGCTGTAGCTCCTCTCCACCATCACACTGACCCTCTGCAACGTGTATGCCATCCACCTTCTCCAAAGAAGAAGACAAAATCTTTCAGTTAAAAAAAATGAGAAAAACCAGCCCCCACCCCTACCCGCCCGATACAATATAACAATTATAAAATGCCATGACAACTGAAAAGGGGGAATCAGTCCAATAATAACAACTGTCATTATGGAGCACTTGTTAAATGCCAGATACCGTGCACATTTTGTGCATTAGCTCTTTTAGTTCTTAATAGCAATCCTGTGAAATTGATGGTATTATCTCCACTTTTCAGATGAAGATATGCAAATTTACATAGTTCAGGATAAGAAGCTAGTTAAGAAATGGAGCCTGAATCTTAATCCAGTTATGCCAGCACCAAAGCTAGGTCTCTTAAGCACTGTGCCATCTTCATGATTTGGTTTTACATAGACATAGATTTGAGCTCAGGTGTTCACTCTAAACTGGTTGTACCAGCATTAGGCAAGGGAATCTGAGTATATCTAATAATGCTGGATGACCACAAAGCCAGTATCACCAGACAGAGGACCAGAAGAAATAAGAGCTATGAATCACTTAAAAAACAGAGCATGCAGCACATGAGAATCCTGGGACAGATGAAATGATGTTAGTGTGAAGATTTGGCCTGTTCATTATAGAACCATAGAGCAGTGGTTCTCAAACTTAAGTAGGCTTCAGAATCCCCTGATGGGCATGTTACAGCACAAATTGCTGTGTACCTACCCCACAATTCTGATTCACTAGGTCTTCTCCAGTAGAGTCAGAGAATTCGTATTTATAACCAGCTCCCAGGTGATGCTGATGTGAAGGTTGGGTCCACACTTTGAGAATCACTGTCATAGCTAGTCTGGGGAGGCAGCAAAAACAACTAAGAGTTTATTCAACATTATGTACTGGACCCTATCTGTTTCATGGTCTGTTTGCATCTATAGGCTCAGTCCTACACCTATTTAAAAGTACCAATCTTTCAATCTTTTCTTTTTGGGGGGGTACTGGGGATTGAATCCAGGGGTGCTCAACTACTGAGCCGCATCCCCAGCCCTTTTTATATTTTATTTAGAGACAGGGTCTCACTGAGTTGCTTAGGGCCTCACTAAGTTGCTGAGGCATGATCTTCCTGCCTCAGCCTCTGGAGCAGCTGGGATTACAGGTGTGAGGCATGGCACCCAGGCCAACCTTTTCTTTCTAAACAATAAAGAATTAAAGAGGGGCTGGGGATATAGCTCAGTTGGTAGAGTGCTTGTCTCACATGCACAAGGCTCTGGGTTCAATCCCCAACACCATAAAAATAATGATAATAATAATAATAATAATTAAAGAGCCTCCCTCATAAATATGCTGAGAATTTATAACAAACTACATTGAGAAATCAGTTTGTCTCAATTCCTATTTCTTGGACTATAACATCCCAACCATCTTTTACGGAAGTCATGCTTGGCTGATATCAGACCCAACCAAGAACTGGGATTCTATTTCTAATTTGCAGCTCAGCAATTGATCTGCTGCTACCTGCTGTCTAGCAAGCCCAGTGATGACTATAGGTCAAATACTCTAACTTCCAGAGGCACTTGAGGCTATTTTTTCCCCACGAAGAAAAAGCCCTTATATGAATTAAGGTGTCCTCAACACCACAAAAATGGGACTACCTTAGCAGAATCCCCAAATGCAATGAGCTCTAGTGAGAAGAGTGAAAGAAAATAGTTTTAACCTTCTAAGTCTTGTATGGCTGGTATAGGAAGATGGGGCTAGACATTTCTCCTACTAGAGGCCTTTGGAAGGCCAAAGAAGAAGAGTGTAGGGTCCAAGATAAAGTAGGAAAAGTCATCTTACGTTTCTCTCTCTCTCTCTCTCTCTCTCTCTCCCTTTCCTTCTTTCCTTCCTTCCTCCCTTCTGCCATTATGGAATGGTAGTCAACAGAGGTTAAATGAATGACACTAGGAAAGCATTAGAGGGAAAAAGAAGCCTAGAATAGCCTGTTTCCAGAGGGGGTTCCGTGGTAAAGCAAACGTGTATAAATGATTGAGGTCAGCTCTCCCAGATTCAGGTGAAAAAGGGATTGGTGGACCAAAACCTCAGCGTGTATTTGCCTATGATGTCCCCTCTGGGCTATATAACACTTTATATCACAGAGAAAAAGCAGTAGGACACTGGAAGTAAATCAAAAGCCACTGTGAAAGTACCATTGATCCCTAAACTTCCATTTCTTCATCATTAAAATAGATATAGTAATTGTTGGGTGTGTGGGAGACTCCCCCTTCTGGGAGAACATCATGGAATCCCTTACCCCTCCCCCTCCTCTCCAAAGGGTGCCGAGCCAAGAGCGCCAAATTCAAAGGTTTCCTTGACAAATCCCCACAGGACACAGTGTCGGCTCACTGTTCTTGAGTCACCCTGCCAATCAGCACCTGCCACGACCCCTAGGCAACCCTTCTTAAGCGAAAGCTTGTAAGCACAGGCTCTCCTCTCTTCTCTCTATCCTCTGCCCTCTTCCTCTTCTTTCTCTCCTCTCTCTACCCTTTCTCTTTCTCTCTGCCCTCCTCTCTCTGCCCTCCTCTCTCTTCACTCTTCTCTCTTTCCTCTGCCCTCTTCACAAAGTGGTTGCAATGATTTAATAAGCAAATACATGAGAAGTGCTTAAGTGAGTTCAGTGCCTGCACATAGTATGAAATTTAGAAGTGGTATTTACTGCTATTCTCTATTATTGTTTTTCTTCTTTCTTTTTCTCCAGTACTGGGATTGAACCCAAGAGTCCTCTACAACTGAGCTACATCCACAGCCCTTTTTTCTAAAATTTTATTTGGACAGGGTCTTACTAAATTGCCCAGGTTGGTTTCAAACTTGAGGATCTCCTGCCTCAGCACCCTCAAGCAGCTGGGATTATAGGTAAGCACCATCATTCCCAGCTACTCTATTATTCTTATTATTTTTCATTTTCAGTACTTTGGTATTTGGATGAGCTCTCAATATGTGATATTCATCTTACTACTCTGGATTTCAGTTGCTCTATCTGAAAACAAGGAATACACTTCCCTCAGTATCTATGGTGGTATGTTTCCAAGACACCTGCCCACCATAGATACCAAAATTCATTTCTTATATAAATGGCATAGTACTTGCATATAAGTTATACACATTCTCTCATATATTTTAAATCATTTCTAGATTGCTTGTAATATCTAATGCAATGTTAATGCTATGTAAATAGTTTTATATGATATTGTTTAGGGAAAAGCTAACAATAATAAAAAAGTCTGTACATGTTTAGTACAGATGCAGCTTTTATCAAATATTTTCAGTCTGTGTTTGACTGAATTAACAGATGTCAAATTCATGGATATAGAAGTCCAACTGTATCTGCATTGTACACTTCACCGGGATATGCAGAGGACAAAAGCAACTGTGCATATGCTTTTGCATAAAAAATAAAAGCCCAACCTGAATGTCAGATAGTAAGTAGTGTTGTTAATTGGCTTTTCATAATCATTATTCTCATGACAAATAATTTAATAAAACAGTCAACCTGGCATCAGTCAGTACAACCCCAACCCCTGTTATCTTCATCAATCATGTTAAGATAACAGGCTTCTATGTTAACTTGCAATTTCATAGGATTCTTAATTAATTAAAAACTTAATTAAGCTAGAGCTCCAGCTTCATTTTCTGAAAACTGGGCAGCAAACTTTGTACCATTCCTGAGTGGTGTAAAGTGCTATGACACAAGGCTAAATATGTTGACAGGAGCTGAGGCGGACCATTCAGGCCTTTGCAAACCATAGGAACAGTTGTCTTTATCCTAAAGACAATGGAAGCTACCAGAAGGTCTTAATCTGAAGAGGAGAAGGGTATGTTAAAGACATAGTTTTATACACTCTGGTTTCTGTAAGGAAAATGGATTAAAAGGACACATGATTGGAGATAGAGGGACCAATTAGGTGGCTACTGTAGTTATCCAAATGACAAATAGTGTTTGGATCTAGAATGAAAGCAGTAAGGATGAAATAAAAGGAAAGATTTGCAAATTCATCTAAAACTTAAAACTGATAGGACTTGGGAGGAAGTTAATATAGGTGGAAGGGGAGAGGGACCACCGATAATCCCACTATCACCATCAGGTCTCTGCTTGGAGAAACTGGATAGATAATGAGGCCTTTCACTGTTAGAGGATACCAGAAGGAAAGCAGGTTGGGGAAAATATATATCACAAGTATGATTTGGAATGTTGAGTTTGAGGTGGGACTCTAAGTAGATAAGTAGATATATAGGACTAGAGCTCAGAAAAGTCAGATCTGATTTCATAATTTGGCTATTGTGAATTATGTTGCTATAAACATGAGTATGCATGTATCACCACAGCATGCTGACTTTAATTCTTCAGGACAAACACCAAGGAGTAATATAGCTGGGTCATATGGTTCTTCCATTCCTAGACATTTGAGGAACTTCAATACTGATTTCCATAGTGGTTGTACTAATTTACAATCCATCAACAGTGTATAAGATCAGTGCCTGTCAACAGATGAATGGATAAAGAAAATGTGGTATACATACACAATAGTTTTATTCAGCCATAAAGAAGAAATTATGTCATTTGCAGG
>NW_026005751.1:3412-6086 GCF_001458135.2 Marmota marmota marmota | reverse complement strand
ACAGGGATTGAACTCAGGGGCGCTCAACCTCTGAGCCATATACCCAGCCTGTTTTTGTGTTTTATTAGAGAAAGGATCTCACTGAGTTGCTTAGCACCTTGCTTTTGCTGAGGCTGGCTTTGAACTTGAGATCTTCCAGTCTCAGCTCCCCACCCCTCAACCCTGCCCCCAGCTGCTGAGATTACAGGCTTGCATCACCCCACCCACCCACCCCCATTTTGTCTTTTATTTAGAGACAGGATCTTGCTAAATTGTTTAAGTCTTCACTAAATTGCTGAGGCTGATTTCGAATTTGCTATTTTTCAGACTCAGCCTTGCAGATCACTAGGATTACAGGCTTGCATCACTGTGTCCCTCAAGCAATTTAGCAGTTTACCTGTTTCAAAATAAACATAAAAGAGGTTGGGGCTGTGGCTCAGTGGAGGGTGCTGTTAAGTTCAATTCCCAGCACTAAAAAACTAACAACAACAACAATAACAAATCCAACCAAAGGCATAGCCTTTGATCAATTTAGATTAATAACAAAGGCTTCCCTTGAACTGGGTGTAAGGATGGCCTTAGGCCACAGCCTAAACAACTCCATTTTAAACTCCAGTTTGAAACCTGCAGTCTCACCAAAGCACTCCTACAGAGTCCTCTAGTATAGCCCTCAGGTACAAACAAGTCACTTCTCCCTAATCTGAGAATGAAGTCTCTGGCTTGTTGTCCTCACCCCAATAAGGGGGAAAGGCAAGAAAATCAGGGTGGGACCACCAGACCCAGATGCTTTAACCTGAGGACGAATGATGTCACTGAGAAATTGAGTAGTAGCTAATAGAGATTGAAAGGGTGGTCAGAAGTCTCAAAATTTAGTATAATGATGGGGCAAATAAACAGACATTCAGCCTGTGCACAGGAGCCTGAGAGTCTGATGAGGACCTGGACTGATATCCCAACTCTTCTCATCTGATCCTCTGTGTTGTTCTCACTGTTTTCGAACTCACAACAGCCTCTTGATTTTGGTGAGAAAAGGACTTCTCCCTATAACCCTCCTCAGCCAGCCGTCAGCTTCACCCCAGGAGAAGCCTGCCTTGGTTCCTGATCTGATCACCATGGTCTCAGTGAGTGTGCATCTGCTGGACTTAGAGCCTAAGTCTTGAGACTTATGACCTGACACTTGAGCTTAGCATGCAGAGGGAATGTCGTCATGAGCCTGTCATGATTAAGTGTGTTTGCAGTGCTTAGAATTAATCTAGAATTGTTTGCTGTGAATTGATTAAATCTATTGCAGTGCCTTGCATTAAGGATTGTCATTTTCTTGATTAAGAACCTATAGGGTGATACTGTATTGAGCAGTTTACCTATTTCAAAATAAACATTTATTTGAGCGAATAAAGCATTGAAAAGGGCAGCAGCGTGTGGACATTTTTTATTTCTCCCCGTCAACAGCATAAGTTGCACCTTTTGCCCATTATGACACTGGGTGGGACTGTTTAAGGTTTCTATTGTTTTCATCAAATAATTTAACACAGAACTAGTCTATTAATTACTAGCCAGGTAGAAATTAGCATAGTGCCCTGAACAAAACTCAGTTTAAATCCTTTCTTTCTTAAATCTGTTGAAGCCAGCTGTGATGCTGCATGCAGGACTGTAATCCCACTGCCTCTGTAGATCCATGTAGTAGGATCATCAAGTTCAAGGCTAGGCTCAGCAATTTAGTAGGACCCTAAGTAATTTGGGTAATATTGTCTCAACAAAACAAAACAAACAAATAAAAACCTAATAAATAAAAGTTCTGGGGATGTAGCTCAATGGTAAAATGTCCTTGGGTTTGATCCCCAGTGTTAGACCAGGATGCAAGAAAAGACCACTGACTCCAATTAAAATCAAATTAAAGCAAGCTTATTATTTCAACCGGCCGGGCTGCTTCTCCCTCCCAAAACGGCGGGAACAAGACAGCACCCCAGCTTTCCTGCAGCCCAGCTTTATAGCCCAGAAAGTTACACAAAGGGGGGTTACAGATAACAGAACTCTGACAAGCATCACACTAATGGTAGTTTACATTTTTTTTGTTTGTTTGTTTGCTGGCCCCAACATCAGAATTTATGAGGACCATTAGAGCCTCAGAGAGGGTCGTTGTCTGGCCAGGGAAGGCCAATATTTATGAGGTGTCACCAAGTTTCAGAGAGGGCTGCTATCTGGTCAGAGAGTCAGGCATGGGTGAGTTCAAGGCACGGGCAGGCATTCCAAGCAGGTTCAGAATTTGCAGAAATTTATAGTAAAGCCAAAATTATCTTTTCAGGGCTTTGTGGCAAGATGGCTCCCAATTTTAATAAAAGATCAGGTTGGGTCTATCATTCCCCCCTTTTCTTATGTGTCCCTTTCAAATCTTTGATAGGGTAGGGGAAGAGCACTGAGGGAATTTTAATCCCTCAGGTAACAGTCTCCAAATTTTTAGAACTCACCCAAAACCGGTCTCCCTGATTTTACCTGACTTAATTAATTACTTATATTGACAGTCTATTTTTGGCTCCATTGTTGTAAGAAGAGAGGCGTTGCTCGTTTTGGCTTCTTCTGAGCTGAGAGGGGGTGACATGAGGGGGCATGGTGTGAGGAATGTGAGTTGCCTTTTAGAAGTCAGTTCGGTTTGAAGTCTGGTTGGGGAAGAACAGGTTGTAAAGTCATCTGGGGATGG
>NW_026005751.1:0-1139 GCF_001458135.2 Marmota marmota marmota | reverse complement strand
AGACATACAACACATAACAAAAGTGTGCACACATAACAATAGTAAAGGCCTTGTAGCTTTTCGCAGGTGAAATCTCCATTGCAATGTTTCAAAAACTCCACAGTTGGTCAAAGATAGAACTGATCAGAAAAACATTAACCTAGGTTTGTAGGATCAAAATCATGAGCTCAAAAAAATACAGACTCTAAGGAAAAAAACAAGAGTCCTAGAAAAAAAATACTGGCCAGTAATTAGTCAATACCATACAATTTACTTTTTTTTTTCTTTTTTTTTTAGGCCTCAGATCAGTCTCCTACTGAGCTTGCAGGCTTCTTTCATTTGCATTTCAACATAAGTCCTGGCTGAGGTCTGAAGGAGGAGGGAAAAACTGCTATTCTGAGCAGACACCTCAGGCCTAAGGCATTTTAACCATAAGTCATAATTTTCAGGTTCCGATGTTGAAAATTATGATACAAGTTTAAGATACAATTCACAAAATTTTATATCTTTACATCTTGTTTTGTCAACAGATACCATACTACGATTTACTATCCTTGTCCAAATTAATGCACTGGTACACACAGTGACATTTTCCCAGGCTACCCAATTCAAAATTGGTGAAAAAAAGACTGAATGATTGGGAAGTTACTTGCCAACTTGGAAGTAGAGTTCTTTAGTTTTCCATCCTAAGTATTTAAGTTCTCTGGCATGAATTATCTGAAATCATAAACTAAACAATTACCTAAACCCAACTTTTAACTGCAAGACTGTGCAATGCTTCAAAAACCCATTCAGATACCAGATTGTTACAATAAAACATCATCTTTTAGACACACATTCAGCCAAGATCATTCCCAAGAAACAATTTATAATATCAACACACTATTGCACATGTCTTAAAGGGCCAGAAACAAAGACACAGGACAGACAGAAAGGAGCTCCAGACTATGGCTGACAGACAGAAACCTTTAAAACAGAGCAGATAAGAGAAAAATCTCCTACACCAGTGGCACCATAGATGTCCCCACAAGGGGACCAGATATTTTCACAGAGGGGCAACCTGAAATGTAAAATCAAGGGTCTCCATGGCGACTTTACTGCATTAAGTGTCCCCTTTTTCTTTTTCTCTTTTTTAAAGAAGACAGAGGTGGTATAATCCC
>NW_026005750.1:0-6092 GCF_001458135.2 Marmota marmota marmota | reverse complement strand
TATATATATATATATATATATATATATATATATATATATATATATATATATATATTTTTTTTTTTCACTTGATGGTGTCCTATAATTCATAGGCTATCTTTACTTTTCATCGTGATATTTTCTTTTTCTTCTTCTCAGTAATTCCAAATGAGCTCTGTGCTCACTGATTCTTCCTTCTGCTTGATCAAGAATTCTGTTGAAGTTTTTGACTGTTGGATTTTGTGCTTTGTTTTCCTGATAGAGTTTAATTATTCTTCCATTTTTTCTTAGTGTCTATTAAAATTAAGACAATTATTTTTGATTCTGTCAAGTAGTTCCTAGAGCCCTGTTTTTTGGATGTCAGTTTCTAATTACCGGTTTTGATTTTTGGTGGTGTCACAGTCCTTATGGTCTTCCCTTTGTGGGCTTCCATTTGTGTCTGCATAAATTTACACTTTATGGACTAGATTTTGTAGGGAAGTCCTTCATTAATCAACCTGTACAGATGGGCCTAGAGTCTGTGTCCATGGGTACACGTCTGAATTTTGGGTCCATGAGGGCTGACCTGGTTAGGTCTTGAACCTGAGTCTGCACAGGCTGTCCTAATTCTGGTGAGGGTCTGACACCTGGTACATGGGAATGAACCTGTAGCTAGAACCCATATGGGATAACTTTGTTAGTGCTGAGGCAGGTCTTGAGTCTGAGTTTACAGGGACAAACTCAAAGCCTGAATCCTCAGGAGCTATCCTGGAACCTGAGTATACAGGGACCAGCTTGTCTTGAGGTCTGTTAGAGCAGTCTTGACCCCTGGGGAAGCTGGAATGGGACATGAACCCAAAGTCCTGTGGAGCCTGAGGGTATTGGGACTGTCTAGAGTCTGGGACCAATCTGGTGCTCAAACAAATGAAACCTGAGTTCATAGCAGATAACCTAAAGGCTATATCTACATTTCTGGCCTGAAATTTGGGGCCATAAATACTTGGCTTGCACTGTTGTAGTTCAGGAGCCTGGATCTACAGGTACTAGTTCACTGCTGTGGTTTCTTAGGTAGGCCTGGACCTGAGTCTAGTGGAATGTAGGACCGCATGTGCTGACTTGGAGCTTGGGATGGGACTGGAGGCTGTCTGTGGGGCTCTCGAGAAGTTCTGGAGGATGGAGCCACTGGAGTCATTATGGAGCCTAGAGCCATGGGGTCTGGCCTGGCACTGGGACAAACCTGAATTCTGAGGCTCTAGGGTCTATGGCCTAGTGTTAGGGGAACCCAAGAATATGAGTCTGTTGGGACCAATCTAGACTTGGGGCAACAGGGTCTGGCCTGCCTTTGGGAGTGGTTTGAAGATTCAGTCTATACTTGCTATTCTGGAATCTGGGGCCATGGGGGGTTGTCTGACATGAGGTTTCACTGAAGCAATCTTGAAGCTTGGTTAAAGGCAAGGCCAATTGCTCATTTTACTTGCCTTTCCCTGTGCAGCAGCCCTCTCACTTTGTGCTGTGTTTTCTAGGCTTGGAGGAGGAATGATGAAATGCTAAGGTTGGATATAGTTTGAATGTGTCCTCCAAGGTTTCATGTGTTAATATGAATATGATCTTGGTCCCCAATGTGGTAGTATTAAGAGATGGGATTACTTTAAAAGGTGGGGCATTTTGGGAGGTTATTGAATCATTAGGAATATTGCCCTCTGAAGTGATTAAGGTAGTTCTTCCCGACTCTGAGTTAATTCTTGTCAGAGTGAATTGTTATGAAGGAACAAGCCAGGCATTGCCCAGCTTTCTGGCTTCCTGTCAAAGTATGTGATCTCTCCTTTATGCACAGACCCTTGCCATGATGTTATCTGCCGTTACTTACCAGAGGCTAAATTGTGGACTTTCAGTTTCCAAATTTGGGATCTAAATAAACCATTTTTCTGTATAATTTCCCAGCCTCATAAAATTTGTTATAACAACAGAAATGGATTAATAGATGCTAGAATTGTGATTATATTCATCTTATACTGTTCATTGTTTATTTTTTTTTATTTCTGTGTTATCACCTGCTATTCTTAGGTTTGTGACAACATTTTTCTACATGAATCATTGTTCAAATTGATAGATATATGAGGGGATGAATGCTAAAACTCTCATTCTGCCATCTTTTTTACAGTACCTCTCCAGATCTAAATCCAATTTTTTTAAAGAAAGACTTCATTATTTTACAATCTTTTATGTTATACCAAAATTGATAAAAATATTCAGAGATATGCCATTTATTGTCTATCTTCAAACATGCTTAGCCTTCCCCATTATACACATCTCTCACCAGCATGGTGCATTGTTAGAATTAATGAACCTGCACTGACACATCATTATCAGTCAAAGTCCAAAGTTTACCTCATGGTGTTGTGTATGATAGTAAAGAAAATGTCTTTAAATAGGTTATGATGAGTTATTTATTTAATAGAAGTGGTGGTTGTTCTTTGTTTAATAAATATATTTTAAATAATTAAAAAACAATAATTTTAAACATATAGAACTAATTTTCTATAGAAAGATTAAATGGATTTTTCTTTTAAATGGTCCTTTAAAAAATACTTACATGTATATATGTATACATTAAATTTTATAACAAAACTTTTCTCATGAGTTCTTATTTCTACAATAAACCCGTAGGCACACTACCTCTATTTAAAGTATAATAATTTAGTAAATAAAATGAACATAATAATTGAAGCTCTGATGTTGCTTGCCTGAATTTTTTTTTCCTCTTTTACAATTTTTAAAACTAAGGCATTTGCCTAAGAAGCAGAGATCTAAACAATTTCAAAGGCACATTCTTTCATAAGCAAGAAACAAACCTAAGCTTATTACCTTTCAATGCCTCTTGGATTTATTGATTTGTGTTACATTTTCATTTTTCTTTCTAAAATAAATGAATAAGTATAAAAGTTTTAGCTCTCAATATTTATATTTATAGAATGGAAATGGACTATAGATATCACATAAGGTTCTCTAGCATACATTTCCTTATTCTCCCTTCTATATCCTGCTTCTTGAGACTTTCTACACACAGGTAATACATAATCAAGTTTTCTGTTCATCTTCATGAATGCGCAGGATATTATCATATCACCCCAAGACCACTGAACCATATCCAATGCCTTTTCTTTTAACCAATTGGTTTTTGATCTGCCTTTCTGGAAAAACAAAAACAAAACTAGTCCCCAGTCTCATATTTAACACAGATTTTATTATCATCATTCCTTTTATTTTTCCTTGCTATGAGAATCTGAGTCTATCCTTATTTATAAATGATTTCTAATGCATTTACCTTCTGTGTAGACAAATTCCTTTTAAAATTTGTTACTCAGAACAAATGCAGCCATTGATCTTTGTTCATCTTTGTTTAATCTTTGTTCATGACAATTACACTGTATTCCAAATACTTTGAACTCTTTCCCATTGGAGATGCTAAGACCATGTTAGGAACCACATGTCAATCTCATGCTGAATTTCAGACCAAGTAACACTTCTAGAACCTTTTTCATCATAACTATAGATATTCATTTCTTATCCAGCTGATATTAATCCTTCAGGTATTGTTTTATAACAGTAGGATTTTACATATTTTTCCATTTGCTTTTATAATTTTCATCAAGATTTATATCAGAACAGATATGTGATAGCAGGAAAAAAATTCTACTCTGAAATGATGAGATCATAATGTAGGATTTTTCTTATAGACTAAATATAATCATAGAATAGCTGCTATAGCTACTATTTGTAACATACCATGTGTTCTATTCATTATCTCTTCACTAATTTTTAAAATCAAGAACATTCATATTTTTTCCATCTTATAGATGTGAAAACTGAAATTCCAAATTTGACTCTTCCAAGCTTTAATAGTTAACTGCTAATATTTTAATTTGAATCTAGAATTATGTTCCTCTAAACTTGAGTGAATTTCACTTCAAAAGAACTCAACAAATTTTTAGTGTACCAATTATGCCAATAATATGGTATTTTGAGTGTTAGATAAATTTTCCAATAATCACTATTATATGAACTTTTGAAGGAAAACTGTTTTTGTTTCAGAGGATGCTTAGAATAATTGAAGCTCCGATGTTGCTTGCCTGAATTTTTGAATAATTTTGATGCCTATTTGCTACAGCAGTTTTAATACTTTTTTCCTCTGGCATATGCTTAGCCTACTTAGAGAATGCAGAGTGTTTGTCTTTGAGAAATATGCTAGGTAAAAATC
Organism: Marmota marmota marmota; assembly: GCF_001458135.2. Taxonomy (NCBI): domain Eukaryota; kingdom Metazoa; phylum Chordata; class Mammalia; order Rodentia; family Sciuridae; genus Marmota; species Marmota marmota. The sequence continues at coordinate 1,876 of NW_026005750.1, read as the reverse complement.
ATGTCCTTTCATCCAGTGTAATCTGTACTTTAACTGCTGAATTCAAAAGAATTTAAAGTGATATTTGTCACAACTGCTAAAGTTCTGATCAGCAGAGTTGAACTGCATACCTTCCAGGAAAAACTCAGGTATCCATGCTCAGTGAGATCTGAAGTGTATTTCCTGCCCAACTTGAAATATACTTCCAACAAAGACCAATACAAACACCCCATAGTAAATAAAAAATGGTAAGAGTAACATTATATAACATTTATAGACTAGCTTTTGGTTGAGTAATATATTTACATGCTCTAAGCATCATTTCTACTTGAAATTTACTTATAACAGGCAATACACTGAAAAGCAAATGAGTTATTCTACAATAAGATTTTGAATATATATAGTAACTTCCAATTTTCTGAAGAGTTGGAAAAGGAGAAGAAGGGGGCTGAGACGCACTAAAAGATTAACCTCATCTGTTTTCTTAGAACCATTTTATGAGAAATAAAAATTGTCTTTTGTTTACTTTCTGGACTCTTCCCTGACAGAGTCATAAACAAAAATAGAACTGCACGTGTCAGTGAACATTGACAGTGCCTGTAGACATTGAACCAAGCATGATTATTTGGCTGAAAATCACCAATATGAATCCAATTGTTTTCCAACGCTACTTATTCTATTAAAAATTATCTCAGTCTCAATCTCTTCAAGGAGCAGGATATAGGAAATTTAAAAAATTCTAGTATTTATTCCTTTAAAAGGGAAGAACTAGTTTGTAGGGAGTCTTTATTTAATTATTACAGATTTCACCTGGTCTGTGAATTTAAAGACAAATAGAGAAATTATTTACTTAAAATAATAACTCAATCTTTTGTAGAAATTGCAATTCAAATACTTGATTATGTATGGTGCTACTTCCTGAGAATGATTCCCTAAAACTGTTGGCTATGTCTTCTGGGATCTTGTTTCATCTTTTAAATTTTCACTCCTTTTCCATAAAAATGTATTATTTAAAGGTGAGATATGTCTTTAGGATACTTAGAAATTCAAAGAAATGCTATTCTCTATATTTAATGGAGGGGTACACTTAAGAGCTATTGTATCAGATTGAAAGTTCAAATATGAGGCGTCATTTTAGATCTTCTGAGTTTTTAGCAAAGAATCTTATCCAGAGTATACAAAGAACTCAAAAAATTAGACAATAAGAGAACAAACAACCCAATCAACAAATGGGCCAAGGACCTGAATAGACACTTCTCAGAGGAGGACATACAATCAATCAACAAGTACATGAAAAAATGCTCACCATCTCTAGCAGTCAGAGAAATGCAAATCAAAACCACCCTAAGATACCATCTCACTCCAGTAAGATTGGCAGCCATTATGAAGTCAAACAACAACAAATGCTGGCGAGGATGTGGGGAAAAGGGTTCACTGGTACATTGCTGGTGGGACTGCAAATTGGTGCAGCCAATTTGGAAAGCAGTATGGAGATTCCTTGGAAAGCTGGGAATGGAGCCACCATTTGACCCAGCTATTCCCCTTCTTGGTCTATTCCCTAAAGACCTAAAAAGAGCATGCTACAGGGACACTGCTACATCGATGTTCATAGCAGCACAATTCACAATAGCAAGACTGTGGAACCAACCTAGATGCCCTTCAATAGATGAATGGATAAAAAAAATGTGGCATTTATACACAATGGAGTATTACGCAGCATTAAAAAATGACAGAATCATAGAATTTACAGGGAAATGGATGGCATTAGAGCAGATTATGCTAAGTGAAGCTAGCCAATCCCTAAAAAACAAATGCCAAATGTCTTCTTTGATATAAGGAGAGTAACTAAGAACAGAGTAGGGTCGAAGAGCATGAGAAGAAGATTAACATTAAACAG
>NW_026005749.1:3066-6092 GCF_001458135.2 Marmota marmota marmota | reverse complement strand
GGCACAGAAACCACAGCCCCGCCAACAATCCCAATCCACAAACTCTCCCTATATAAAAAATATTCAAAAAAAAAAAAGGAAAAATAAGAAAAAAAGGCGGGGCGCACTGAGCTTTCTTTGCCTCGGGTACTTACAATCCACTGCTGATTACACATTCAGCTTCTCTGCCCGGAGCGAAGCGAAAGAGGAAGCAGATGGGAGCAAAGCGCCCGCGGCTCTGAGCAGCCAAGCCTCCGGGAACCAAGCGTCTCTTTTTCGATCTCTTTGTTCTTCCTGCTGCTTGGCAAAGTGGTCCACTACAGAATAACGATGAAAGGAGCTCTAACAGACTGTGCGAAATCTCGATTAAAGCCGCTGTTCTGAGCACCACGCTCAGCACTTCAGCAACCCCCGTACGCAGCGGCCATCTTTTTTTCTATCTCCACTATAATCTTTAAAATGCTTTCATATTCAAATCTGAGAAACATAATCCTTAGCTCATCAGGCTGCTTAATTGCACTAATATCTGCAATCAATTTAAATTCTTCAAAATAGTCTTTCACGGTGCTTGAAGTGAGTTCATGCTGAGAGAGATTTAACCCAACAATTTGAGATACACACAGGCAGATGAGACCTATTTTTCCAAGGTGAAAATGGTGAAGGGCAGTCTGAGTATTTCAATGCAAAGGATGAATCCTCCATAACTTCTTAAGGCAACATGAGGAGATGACAGCGCTGTACAAACATAGCATAAACATTAAGGCTAAAAGAAGCATTTTTTGCATCTATTTATAGGTCATGAACCATTAAGAGGTTTGATGAAAGTTTACAGATGAAATAAACAGCAAAACCTACAGCTGTCAGTTAAGTTATATAGAAAAATGTCATTCCTTAAAATTGCATCATCTTTGCCCCTGAAAAAGGGGTGGGGGATGCTAATAACTCTGAATTATTTTTATAACCAAAGATATAAACTGGCATAAAATAAGAGAATACTCAACTTAAAATCAGAATACTGGAGGACCTGAGTAGGTGGCATAACAGTAGAGTTTTGGAAACTCTCTGGATCCTCACAAAAAGAGACAAAAATTGCTAAATAACAAAAATCAAAAAGCCAACAATATTGAATGTCAAAAGTATCCTCTCCACAATCCTCAAAAGACAAGCAGTTGAACACAAAACCATGAGCAGACAAAAGACATGCACAATATAAACATCTATGTGGGGAAAAACAGGGAAACCAACAAGGCATCTGACAAACAGGAAAAGAGAATTCCAAACTGGCCACAGGTACCCACTGGAAATCATGGTAGGCCAATTTGCAACCAAAAGGTATGTGGCTAAAACAAAGAACATACTTTCCTGCCAACCTGCCTCCAGAGTGTTAGTGTAGGGATGAGTAGGAAAGACTTCCCTCTAGAAACAGTAACACATTACCTACTCCTGATCATGATACACTGAGAAGGATCTCTACAGTATTCTTCCAAAAATATATCTCAATCTAATCGTGAGGTAGGAATTAATAATAATAATAATAATAATAATAATAATAAAATTAAAAACCCAAATTGAGGGCTCTTAGCAAAATAACCAGGAGTCTCAAGGTCATAAAAGAGAAATTGTCCTTGACTGCAGGTGACAAAGGAGACATGATGACTAAATGCAAAGTGTGGTCTGGACTGGAACCTGGAATATCAAATGATGTGACTGGAAATAAAGTCTATGCTTTAGTTAGTAGTATTGTATCTATTTTCCTTTCTTAGTTTTAATCATTGCCATAATGTTATATAAATTGTTGACATTAGGAAAAGTCAAATGATGGGTATAGAAGAACTCTCTAATTTTATAACTTTTGTAAGTCTAAAATACTTTTGGAGTAAACATTGTTTAAAAGATGAAATTAAAATATTTTGAACAATTTTTATAAATAATTTGAGAAATAATAAAAATGGAACACCTCTCTCAATAAAAAAAATATTTTTCACGTTCTCAAAATTCACAAAATGTGTTTTTAAAGTTATCGCTACAGTAAAACACAGTGAATGATTGCATTAAGAGGAGTGAAAGGGAAAAAATGCTCTGAAGATAAACCCAAGGCTACTGAGACCAAGGGTGCAAACATGGGCAACAGAATTCTATTTCAAACTTACAGGCTAGGCATCTTGAGAATTTCCCAAACGTAAGGTCCTTGAGTGCTTCCATTTCATCCCATCCTCATCCAACCTGACCTTGTGAACTGTCCTCACCTATTCTGCCAATGACTTTTTCCAAAGACTACTAGTATTTTATGATCTTAAATAATAGTTGAATGGTTGAACCCACCAGTGTGCTAAATTTATAGGTATTATTCAATCCAATAAATAATTGAGATATCCTCTTCTCTATTAATGAGAGAAACTTCAAGGGAAATCTTTAAGTTAACCATAGTCCTATAGCTTAGATTTCAACTCTGATCAATCAACTCTCCCCATTATTCCATATTTTCTGTCTCCATTATCATTGAATCCCATTTTTCTGGAGAGCTAATATAATGGGACTGAACACAGGCTGCCAAAACCTGTGCTGATTCTTGATGCCAGGTGCTTTGATACCACCACAAAGACTCTTCAGACAGTGTCATTGATACAAGGCAAGCCAAGCTAAAAACCAATCAGTTTTACAGAGTGCTCAGGCTGAACTGTTTTTAAATTTCTAGAACATCTACAGAACAGAATGTGTTAAACTTTAGGAAGTAAACCTAATTTTTGTTCTAATGAGGTTTTTCCAACAACTACATCAAACAGTTTACTGATGTTTGAAAATGCATAAATATCAGTCTATAAAGCTAACTGCTCATTCAAAATTGTTTGAATTTCACAAGTTCTACTTCCTTCAAAGAACCCAACATTCAAAAGGGCAAAACTATCAAAAGTAGAAATATATTTAAAAAGCATGATCAATGAGTCTGTGAAATGTTTATTTATCATGGCTACCTTAAGCTATTATATATATATATATATATATATATATATATATATATATATATATATATATATATATACACACAC
>NW_026005749.1:0-2154 GCF_001458135.2 Marmota marmota marmota | reverse complement strand
ATAAGAGACAGATATATATATACACACACACACACACACACACACACAGGATATAGACCTGTGCCACTTATTATTATGGCCTTCAGTTCCTTATTTGCATATGTATGTAGTGGCTATCACATTGGTCAAAGCATACTTTATCACAGAAGTTCCATTGGACACTTAGTATAACCAGTAAAGAAAGCTGACACCTAAAAGTCTCAATTTAAAAGGACAGTAAGTCACATTGGTGATTAATCATTCAAGTAGTGGAACTGAAAACTCTACATTAACCCTAAAAATGCACATCATAACTTTAAACCACAGTTATCCCACAGTAGAACAGTTGTAAAGTCAGAGAAGAGATCACCAGATTCTCAATAATATTCTAATTCTGAGACTTCAAAACACAAAGCCTGGGGCCAGCTGAATGAAAACTACAGAAGCAACAAAGCCCAGCCCTAGCTCAACTAGATAAATACTCAATTGATTTTATCTTCCTCCCCAGCCCCAGCTGCCCTGCTCTAACAGCCTAAAAAAAGAAGGGCATGAATTTTGGAGGTCCAAGAGGGGACAATAAGTACTTACTTAAGTTATGCTAGTACTTAAATAAAATATCTGCTGTAGAAATATTGCTAGACACACAATAGAGTTTGAGAGTGTGACCCATTGTCAAAAAAGGTAGCCCTAGAGAGGGCCTAGATGTTGGAATTGCCAGACATGCAGTTTAAAATAAGATAATAAAGGGCTAGATACATAAATTAAGAAGTGGATTGGACAGAACATGAGAGATGGGGAATTCAGTTCAGCAGTAAATTCACAAACACTGTTTTGTAAAAATCCATTATAAATAAACAATATATCAGGAGTGAAGATTTCATTTAATAGATCTTAACAGCAATCTGGACACAGATAAGGAAAGAATCTGTGAACCTAAACATGCATAAATAGAAAGTACTCAAACTAAAACACAAAGATGAAAAGCATAGGGAAGTAGGGGGAAAAAAAGAACAACCAAGATCTAAAAGACAATATAGAATGTCATAATGCAAGTGTAATTGGGGTCATTGAGCAAAAATGAGTGAGACTGCTGTGTAAAATATATATATCTCGATTCAAGCAGCTCAGGAAAATTCAAAAAGGACACAAAAGATAAATCTAAGCACTTAAGCATTCCAAACTGCTAAAAAATAAAAATAAAGGACCGTCCATAGCAGTGCAGCCAGAGAAATAGATTATACAGGAGAAAAATGATACAATATGACAACTAATTTCTCAGCAGAAACAATGACAATAATGCTAAAAGAAAAGGGATGGCATCTTTAAATCTGAAGGAAAAATACTTTTATTTTGGGATTCTGTATCAAGTGAAGATATCTTTCATAATTAAAAGCAAAATAATGACATTTTCAGAGAGATCAAAGCATAGCAAATCTGTCTTCAGCATACCTGTACTATTAATACTGTTGAAGTAGTTTTTTAGGATAAAGAGAATTTATATTACATGGTGTACCACACCTATGAAAAGAAATGAAGAGCGATGGAGAATGAATTAGATGCTGGTGATACTAGGACAAATAAGCTGCATAGGACTTACCTGTGTAACAATCAAGTAGACCAGCACATAGGCAGTAATTATATGGCTATATGAAAATGTAGCAAGGGTATGCAGAGATGGAGAGAGAAGATGGCCGCTGCGTACGGGGGTTGCTGAAGTGCTGAACGTGGTGCTCAAAGCAGCGGCTTTAATCGAGATTTCGCACAGTCTGTTAGAGCCACTTTCACCGTTAATCTGTAGCGGACCACTTTGCCAAGGAGCAGGAAGAACAAAGAGATCGAAAAAGAGACGCTTGGATGCTCAGAGCCGCGGGCGCTTTGCTCCCATCTGCTTCCTCTTTTGCTTCGCTCCGGGCAGAGAAGCTGAATGTGTAATCAGCAGTGGATTGTAAGTACCCGAGGCAAAGAAAGCTCAGTGCGCCCCGCCTTTTTTTCTTATTTTTCCTTTTTTTTTTTTGAATATTTTTTATATAGGGAGAGTTTGTGGATTGGGATTGTTGGCGGGGCTGTGGTTTCTGTGCCGAAAATCCACTCCGCGGGAGCCGCCATTTGCTTTCTGCTTGCTGTCTTGATGGCTCTGTATACACTGTCCGGCAGCTGCACCTAGAGGTTGGAGCT
>NW_026005748.1:0-6094 GCF_001458135.2 Marmota marmota marmota | reverse complement strand
GGGTGCGCGCCGCGCTCCGACTGCCATAACTGAGGGGAAATTTGGAACTCACCGCCGGTGAACTTAGATGCTCCAGAAACCCTCTGGGCTTCGCCTGCTGAGTCTCCTGCTCTCCGGCGAGCCTGCAATCAGCTTTGACCGTGAGCGCATCCCCAGGACTCCCCTATCGAGACTCGAGACTTGAGTCTTCCCCCAGCTCCTTCGTGTGCCTGGGCCCCCTCGTGACAAGCCCTCTCTGTTCTCTCGGTTGCTGCCGCGTGTGCTCAGTGACTGGGGGCGCTCATGGCGGGCGAAAGGCGCCGGGTTCCGGAACCCACTCGCTGGCTCTGGTGTCTGGCCCCGGAAAGGTTCTGGATTTCCTCCTCAGAGCTGCTTGGGTGAGGCCAAGCCTGGCGCCTGACACATCACCGCTTCCCATCCTGGGGGATCCCCTCCGACCGGGTCGGCCGCGTGGCAGGGCCCGGATGCCACGGCCGCCACTGGTGCCAGGGCCTGAGCGCCGGGCGGGGGTCTGCGCTTCAGCTGTGTCCGGGGCTTTGGCCGGGATGCCGACAGAGCGGGTGGGAGCCCGCACCCGGGTCAGGATGCCTGTTAGAGTCAGTAAACAAGTCAAAATAACACCTGGCATTTTGCCAGGGGAATGTTAAAGTTCGTAAACAAGTCTGGATGGTGCCTGGCAAAATGCCAGAGGGAGTGGTTTGAGAAGTAACAAAAGCGAGCCAGTAAGTGTGGAGATTCCTTATTGGTTGACTGATGTATCTAGTTTATGCTAATTAGATAAGCTGTGGGGAATGTATAAATACTGCTCCTGTCCTGCAATAAACGGCTTCCACTCCTGCTGTATCAACGTATACAAGTTGTTCGTCACCCCCCGGTTAGTTTGCTGCAGCCGGACTGCGGCAGATGCCCGAGAGTGACAGGCGCGAAAAGGAATGTGGAGAGGCCCGGCGAGCCTGAGCACAAGAGCGGCGGCGGAGGCGGGCAGGCGGGCGCCCACTTACCAGTGCCTTGACCCAGGCGGGCGGGAGCCGGTGGCGGTGGCGACTCCCGGGTTTCGGGATAGACTTGTAGCCGACCCTGGGTGTGAAAGGAGTCCCACGGCCCCCTGCCCCCTGCCCCCGTCTCAGGGGCGAACGAGCAAACAGAGAACGCCCCCCCCCCACCACCACCACTAGGTTGGACTGCCTAGTTTCCCACTCCTGCCCGGCCGCACGTCCATCCGCTAAGCTCTTGATCCCTTCTCTGCCCAGCCCGGCTCGGGACACGCGGGGTGGCCCCTGCCGAAAGCCAGCGGCAGCGCTTTTGAGTCAGTGCTGTAGAGGCTTCCAAGGAACTTTGCTTGGCTTCCAAGGGGACGCCCAGGCAACGGGCACCAATCGGCCCGCTGGCCCGACTTCCCTCGACGACGACGGGTGCCCTAGCCCGCAACCCGCCACTGCCGGGATACCCGGGCTTGCCTTCGTCGGGCGGGGTGGGGGTGGGAGTGGTCTCGGGGAAGCTCCCAAGCCCGAGGGTCGTGGGTGCGTGACAGTGACGAGAGGAAGCGACCATTCTGTCGGGTGTCATCCCTGCCGGTGGTCGGGCAAAGGCCATGGCACGGAAAGAGTGCAGGACGCAGGGTCTTCACGCGCCGTGCCAGGCGCCAGCGGGCTGAGAGGTGGGAGCCAGTTGCTGTAGCCGGGACTGGGGGTTGTGTGGGCGAAGCGCTGGCTGCGTGGAAAGGGGCAGGGAGTGCGGCCTGTCGGTGAGGCGGGGTTCGGGCCGACAGCCCGCGGGTGCGCAGGGGGTTGTTGTGGAGGCGGGGGTGGGGGGGGTGGGGCGCGCCGGGCGGGCGCCCGTGACGTGCCGATCGGTCTGCCGGGTCCGGGTGTCGGAACTGAGGAGTCCGAAGGAGGCCAGGACGACGGGGGTCCGTGAGCGGTCGGCTCGGGGGCCCGTGGGGGAAGACCAAGTAGGACTGTGGATGCCAGTCTGCGGGGAGGAGGCGCCCACGGAGCGGATTGGGCGTGGGTCCGAGAGGCCGCTCCCCCGTTCGAGATAGGGGTGCCGTGCACGGAAGGTGGCAGGAGAAGCGACCAGTGGGTGCGTGGGTGGGGTGGGGCTGGGCGGGCAGGGGGAGCGTGTCTAGGTGAGGTGTCAAAAAGCGGGTAGGGAAGGCACGCGGGCCGGGGTCCCCGGGTGCTTGGGATCCAGATGCAAAGAGCCTCAACGCAGAGTGATTTCGGATCGGATCAGGCGACGTGTGGGTGGGTGCGGGCGGGGATCGGTGAGAGTTGTGGCGGGGCTGAGGGCGTTGGGGTGGGGGGGGGGATGAGGAGAGATGTTGAGAGCCACGGCCAGGTCAAGCTGGTGCCTGGCATTCTGCCAGAAGGAGCGGTTCCTGCTGCCTCGGGTGGCCCCTATTTTTGTGCTCTCGCCGAGTTCCTGGAGAGTTCGCGTGGGCGGTGGGCGGCGCGCGGCGTGAGTTCTCAAACTACAGTTCGTTCCTGCTTGAATCTTCAAGTGGCTCTTGATTTGTGCCCAGCCAGACTGCGGCAGAGAGAGATTTCTGGGGGACCCAAAGGAAGATGATATCACTGCAAGGCCTTTGGAGTCCTTCGTGCGCTGCAATGGCGGCCGTGAGTGCCTAGGGGGCCGCGACGAGACACTCTTGGCAGAGGTGCCTTGGTGTCCCATGGTTGGTGTGCGGGCGAGGTGCCTGCCGGCTTCCATGGAAGCGAAATGAGTGTGATGTGATGGAAGCGGAGGCACCGAGAAGTCTGGTGTCTGGCACGTTAGTGGGCGAAGGCGCATGGAAGGAAGGGCGCTCCAGGGCAGAGCCAGCACGGGGGCTGTGGGGTCCAGGCTTAGGTGTGTACAGCGGCGACCTAGACGACGGGGCTGCCGGACCAAAAGGGGACCGAGCGCTGCATGGGCCGGGAATCGAACCCGGGCCTCCCGCGTGGCAGGCGAGAATTCTACCACTGAACCACCCATGCACCGATGGCAGGCACCTCCACGCAACCGCCGGACAGCGGTCACCGCCTGCGGTGAGGAGCTCCTGCTTGGGACCGGGACCAAGCGTTGGGGGCTGGATGGGCCGTTCCTAAAGGAGGGGCTCCAGGCATCCTGCCGGGGCCCCGGGGATGCGGCCGCCCGTGGGGTGTGTGCGTGCGTGTGCCCCCGCGCAGCGCTGGCGCGAACCTCCGGACCCTGCACCTTCCGGGCCAGCCCAGGCCCCCCAGACCGCCTTGTCCGCTGCCGCCTGAAGAAGCCAGGAGCCGGTCCAGGCTTTGCCCTCACGGGAACCCCAATCAGGCCAGGGGACCTGTGGCTCGGTGGCTGCCTCCGTCCACCCGCAAAGTCCCGGTCGCAGGAGCCCCGGACGGGTGAGGCGGGCCCCAACCAGCACCGACGTGGTGGGCTGGCCTTAGGCAGCCGCTGCCCACGTGGGGTTCGTGGCCGCGCCCAGGTGGTCGCGGCCGGGGCTCCGCCATCGCCGGCGGGGATCTAGGGGTTCTAGGGTTCTCTCCCTGCCACTCGCGAGGGCCACGGTCCCGGGACTGTGCTGTCTGGCCACGCCCGGTGACCCCACGGTGCGTGGCGAGCAGAGGTCTCGACTGCTGTGCTGTGGCGTGGCCGGCAGGGCGTGAGTGGTTTGGAAAGGCCCTCCGGTGAAGGGGCCTGGCGGCCACAGTCTGGCACGACGGGAACGGGGTCCTCTGCAGGGCCGAGAGAGATAGGCGACGGGCGGGCGGGGGCCGATTTTGCCCACGGGAGCGATCCGGAAAGGGCCCGCGTGCGCTCCCCGCCGCAACCGAGCCGGCGCCGTCTTGTCGGTCGGGGTGGATGTCGACGGGTGGCTGGCGTGGCGGCGGGGCCGTGCATCGGAGAGTGTAGCCGGGAACGGGGAGGGGGCGACAGAGTCGAGCCAGAGGGCTTAAGCGTCGTCGCGGTGGGGTCGATGAAGAGGGGCGCTGGTCACAAGGACAGTTGGCAGAGGGCGGAAGGCGCAGGGTACTCAGGGTTGGGGTGGGGCGGGCATTATCTGCGCGGGTCCAGCGGTTCAGGGAGATGGGGGTGGCAGGCCAGGAAGAGAGCGGCTGTGGTGGGCGCTGGTGGACCCGGGCCAGGCAGCCTGGTTGTGTGTGTGTGTGTGTGTGTGTGGGGGGGGGTTGTGGGTAGCCAAAAGGTGGGCCTGTCAGGAGTGGGATTCGAACCCACGCCTCCAGGGGAGACTGCGACCTGAACGCAGCGCCTTAGACCGCTCGGCCATCCTGACGGCGGGCCTGAGCGCCCGGCGGTGCTCCTGGCTGGGACCCGGCGTTGGCGCAGGTGTCCTTGGCCGGCACCGTGGTGCGCGGTGCCCGGCGGTCTGCGGGCGCCTTGGACGGACGGGCCTGGCGGGCCGGGAGCGAGCCAATTCCGCTCATCGGTGCGGTCGCATCCCCCACCGAGCCCGGCCAGGTAGCACTAACCGTCTGTGCTGGCAGGAGCCCACCCGGCGCATCGTGCTCCTCCTCCTGTCGGCGGCCGTGCTCGCTAGCTCCCTGGCCCCCCTGCTTACACCGACATTGGGATGCCCGCGCAGTGGGAAACCAGCAGGGCGCACAGGGTCCTTCTCCGGGCACCCGGCACCGGGCCAGGGCGTGGGCTAAGGCCAGGGCCAGGGCCAGGGCCAGGTGGTGTGGTGTCGGCTCCTTGACAGTGCCTCTGTGGCGTCCTGTTTTGGGCCAGCAGGGGCAAGAGGGCCGGGCTAGGCGTCGGAGAGGGGACCGGCGCCACGACGGCGGGCGCCGCCGTCCTCGTTAGTATAGTGGTGAGTATCCCCGCCTGTCACGCGGGAGGCCGGGGTTCGATTCCCCGACGGGGAGGCAGTCGCCCTTTTTTGGGTGCTGGTCGCCGCCGCAGCTGCGCCCGGGCCTCTAGCTCTCCGTGCCGCCGTCGGCCCTCGGCGCCCCCTGCTCTCCAGTTGGGCGCAGGATGCCACTTCCTCCCTGGCACGCCGTCCTCGCGGTCCCCCGTCCACCCCCCTCCCCAGGCATCCGTGCCTTCCTCCTCGCCCGCGGCTCCGTCGCCACAGACGAGCGCCCGCGCCCCGAGTGGGTTTGGCAAAGGGTTCCCTGCCAACGGGCACGGGCTGGGTCGCTGGAGGGGAGAAGACCCTGTGCGGGCGGACCGCGGCCTCGCCGCCCTGCGCGCCGGTTCGGGGCGTCGTCCCGAGAGGAGACGGCCGCGGCGCCGACGCCGGGGCGCCTCTCGGCAGCCCGGGGCCAGCGTGGAGCGGCTCTCGCGGCCGGATGGCGTTGGTGGTATAGTGGTGAGCATAGCTGCCTTCCAAGCAGTTGACCCGGGTTCGATTCCCGGCCAACGCAGCGAATCGACCTTTTGACGGGGCCAACCGGGCCCTGGCCCCGCTAGCTAGCGTGACCTCCTGCTGGCGGGCGGATGTGGGGAAGGAGTCCAGGCGAGGCTTCACTTCGAAAGGCAAGGCCAGGCGGGCGACCCGAGGCGAGGCGAAGCAAAGCGAAGCAGGTCGGAGGGCGAGGCGAGCATAGCATTCTTTTGAGGGTGCCCCCAGCATCAGGGGTGGGTCGCTGGTGACCGGCAGCCCCTGGCGGGAGGCTGCACCAGGTTGCCATGTAAAGCCACCGGGACCCACGGGGACGGCGCCCGGTGCACAGGTAGCGCCCAGCACTTGGGAGCGAGGCGCTGGCCGCAGATGGCACGCGCACGGAAGCGGCAGCCCCATGCTCCCTGGTGGTCTAGTGGTTAGGATTCGGCGCTCTCACCGCCGCGGCCCGGGTTCGATTCCCGGTCAGGGAAGCCTTTCTTCTTCCTCCTCGCGCCACGCCTGCCTCTCCCCTTTTGGCCAAGGCCTTGGTCCGCTCGCTCACACCACGCGTGCCCGAAGACCGACCCTTATGGACGCCCGCCACACGCGGCGTCCAGCCTCACTGACGCTTGCCACTCTGAGCCCTCCCAACATTTATGCCTTTTCACTTTCTCCCCTCGTCCTGGCCGTCGCCCGCTTGCGACAGTTCTTCCCGGCCCTGGCCACCTCCAACATCACCATCACCACCACCCGAAGACACACCTATGCTTGAGCGCGCGC
>NW_026005747.1:0-6095 GCF_001458135.2 Marmota marmota marmota | reverse complement strand
TTAAGTATAGGATAAGGTTTAGTGTTAGTGTTATGGTTAGGAATAGATTTAGTGTTACTGTTAGGGTTAGAGTTAAGCCTAGGGTTAGGATTATGGTTAGGGTAATGGATAGGATTAGAGCTAGGCTTAGGTCTAGGGTTATGGTTAGAATTAGGCTAGGGTTAGGGTAGTGTATAGAATTAGAGCTATGGTTAGAGCAATGATTAAGTTTAGGATTAGGGCTAGGGTTAGGTTAGGGTTTGAGACAGGGCTAGGGTTATGTTTAGGGTAAAGGTTAGTCTTTGAGCTAGGTTAGGTCTAAGGGGAAGGTTAGTGTTAGGGTTAGGGCAAGGGTTAATTTAGGGTTACACTTAGGGCTAGGTGTAGGCCTAGAATTAGGGCTAGGTTTTGTGTTAGTTTAGGCCTAGTGTTAGGGCCATGGGTAGTTAAGAGCTAGGGTTATGATTATGGCTAGTTTTAGTGTTAGTGTTATGGCTAGGTGTAGTGTTAATATTAGGTTTTGAGTTAGGGTGAGCTTTGAAGCTAGGTTTATGTTAGGGTCAGGGTCGGTGTTCAGGTTAGAGTGAGTGTTGGGGTTAGTGCAAGAATTATGACTAGGGTTTAGAAACAGGGTTAGTGTTTGGGTTATGTTGAGGGTGATTGTTAGGGCTAAGGCAAGGTTGTTGTTCAGGTCTAGGGCTAGAGTTATGGCTAGATTTAGGTTTAACTTTAGGTCTAGGACTAGTGTTAGGTTTAGGTTTAAGTATAGGATTACCTGTAGGGCTAATATTAGGGTTTGGATTCGGGTTAGGGTCAGGTTTAGACCTACGGTTAGTGTTAGGGTCAGAATAAGTGTCAAGGTTAGGGTTTGGGTTTGGGTTAGGGTTAGAGCTAGAACGAAGGTTAGTGTTAGGACTAGTAATAGGGTTAAGGCTTGGGTTAGGTTATGGATTAGGGTTAGGACTAGGGTTAGCATTAGGTTTAGGGTTTAGCTTAAGGTAATGGATAGGGTAAGAGCTAGGGTTAGAGCTAGGGTTAGGGACTGGCTTATATCTAGGGTTAGTGTTAGGGTTAAAGCTAGGGTTAGCGCTTGGATTAGGGCCAGGTTTTGGGTTAAGTTAGTGCTAGTGTTAGGGCTGCAGCTAATGTACAAACTAGGGTTATGATCCGGCCAGTTTTTGGGTTAGTGTTATGGCTAGTTCAAGTGTTAGGGTTAGGGTTAGTGTTAGCATTATGTTTAGAGATAGAATTAGTGTAAGGGTCAGGGTCAGTGTTCAGGTTAGATTTAGCATTATGGTTAAAGCCAGAATTATCACTAGAGTTAGGTCTAGGGGTAGGGTTAGTGTTTGGGTTAGGTTAAGGTTTATTATTAGGGCTAGGGCTAGGTTTTTGTTTAGGTCTAGGGCTAGAGATATGCCTAGATTAAGTTTAGGTCTAGGGCTAGTGTTAGGTTTAGGTTTAGGAATAGTTTTTTTCTAGAGCTAGTGTTAGGTTTCAGTATAGTGTTAGGGTCTGGTCTAGACATACGGTTACCATTAGGGTTAGAATAAGTGTCAGGTTTGAGTTATGGTTAGAGCTAGAATGAGGGCTAGGTTTAGTACTGGTAATAGAATTAGGGTTAGGACTAGGGTTCGCATTAGGGTTAGAGTTGGCTTAGGGTAAGGGATAGGGTTAAACCTAGGGTTAGGGCTACAATTAGGGTAGGGTTAGGGCTAGTGTTAGGACTAGGTTTAGGGTTAAAGATAGGGTTAGTTTCAGATTAGGGCTAAGTTTTGGTTAGAGTTAGGGCTAGGTTTAGAGTTACGCCCAATGATTGCAATAGAGTCATGATTTGGGCTAGTTATGAGATTGGGATTAGGACTAGGTCTAGTGTTAGGGTTAGGTTTAATTTTACAGTGATGTTTAGAGCTAGGGATAGTATTAGGGTCAAAATTAAGTTCACGGGTAGTTTTAGGGTTAGGGTTTGGACACAAATTAGGGCTAGGGTTAGGGCTAGGTGTAGGGTTAGGTTTCCTTTAGGTTAAGTTTTAAAGTTAGGGCCATGGCTCAGTTTTGTTGTAGGACTAGGGCTATGGTTAGGGATAGTTTTAAGATTAGCATTAGGTTTAGGACTAGTGTTAGAGTTAGGTTTAGTCGTAGGTTTAGAGTTAGATTTAGAGTTAGGATTATATCTAGGCTTTGGTCTAGGCCTAAGGTTATGGCTAGATTAGTTCTAGGTTTATAGCTAGGATTAGGGTTATGATAAAAATAAGGTTAGAACTAGGGATAGGGCTAGGGCGAGAGTGAGAGTTAGTCCTAGGGCTAGGCTGAGGTTTTTAGGTATAGGGCTTAATTAGGGCTAGGAATTGGTCTAGGTTTATGTTTATGTTTAGGCCTAGGTTTAGTTTTGGGCTTAGGGTTAGGTTTAGTGTAAATGATGGGGTTAGAGCTAGGATTAGGGCTAGGATGAAGGTTAGAACTGGGGTTAGGGCTAGGGTTTAATTAGAGTTATTATTAAGACTAGGTTAAGGGCTAGGATGAGGGCTAGGGTTTGTGTTTTGGTTAGGGCTAGGATTAGTGTTAGGGCGAATGTCAGTTCTAGGGTTACAGTTAGGGATAGTTTTAGGGTTAGGTTTATGGTTATGTTTAGTGTAAGGGTTAGATTTAGGGTAAGGGTCAAATTTAGATCTAGGGGTATTATTAGGGTAAGGGTCATGTTTAGGGTTTGTTTAGGTTAGGGATTAGGGTTAGGGCTCAAATTAGCACTAGGGTTTGGGTTAGGGTAATGATAGTGTTAGGTTTAGTGTTCAGGTTATGTTTAGCCTAATGGATTATGTTGCGTTTAGGCATAGGGATAGATTTAGGCCTAGGGTTAGCATTAGAAATAGGGCTATGTTTAGGGTAATCGATAGGGTTAGAGCTAAGTTTAGGGCTAGATTTATGGCTAGGTCTAGTATAAGGGTTAGGTTTATGGGTAGGGTCAAGGTTAGAGCTAGGTATATTATTATGGGAAGGGACAGAGTTAGGGTTTGGCTTAGGTTAAGTTTAGGTTTAGGGCTCAAATTGGCATTAGGGCTAGGGTTAGGGTAATGATAGGGTTAGGCTTAGGGTCCAGGTTACATTTTGGTTAATGAATAAGGTTATGGTTAGTGATAAGGTTAGGGTTAGGCCTAGGGTTACCCTTAGGGTTATGGTTATGGTTAGGGTAATGGATAGGATTAGAGGTTATGGTTAGGATTCTGGCTAGGGTTATGGTAAGTTTTAGGGCTAGGTTTTGGTTAGGTTTAGGTTTAAAACTAGGATTAAGTCTCAAATAAGGGCTAGGTTTTGGGTTTGGTTAGGGCTAGGGTTAGGGCTATGGCTAATGTATGAACTAGTGTTACAATTAGTGCCAGTTTTAGGGTTAGGTTTAGGGTGATGTTTAGAGCAAGAGTTATATTTAGGGTCAGTGTCAGGGTCAGGGTTAGTTTTAGTGTTAGTTTTAGGACTTGAATTAGGGCTAAAGTTAGTGCTAGGTGTAGGGTAAGGTTTTGGTTTAGAAGGGTTACGGTTAGGGCTATGGCTCAAAGTTTTGTTTTAGGGCTAATGCTAGGGCTATGGTTAAGGCTAGAGTTTGGATTAGTGTCAGGGTTAGGTTTAGTGTTAGAGTGAAGTTTAGGCTTAGGGTTAGGGTTAGATTTAGAGTTAGGGTTGATCTATAGTTAGGGCTCGTGCTAGGGTTAGGGTTATGGTAAGAAATATGATTAGAACTAGGGATACGTCTAGGGTGAGAATTAGAATTATTCTTAGGAGTAGGCTTAGGGTGAGTGTTAGGGTTAGGGCTAAAGTAGGGCTACAATTAGGACTAGGGTTATTGTTAGGGTTAAGCCTAGTGTTGGGCTAGAGTTAGGGTTAGCACTGGGGTTAGGGTTCAGTTTAGGGGAATGGGTGGCATTATAGCTAGGTTTAGGGCTAGGGTGAGGTTTAGAATTAGGATTAGGCCTAGGGTTATGATTCAGTTTAGGATTAAGGCTAGGATAAGGGCTAGGATGAGGGGTAGGTTTTCTGATAGGGTTAGGGCTAGGCCTTGGGCTAGGGATAATATCAGGTCTAGGGTTATGGTTAAGCATAGTTTTTGGGTTAAGTTATGGCTAGGTCTAGTGCAAGGGTTAGATTTAGATTAAAGGTCAGCTTTAGAGTTATGGTTATTATTAGTGTCACGGTCAGGGTCAGGGTTAGCATTTGGTTTACATTAAGGTTAAGGGGTTAGGGCTTGAATTAGCGTTAGGGTTAGGTTTACAGTTAAGGTAATGGAAGGGTTTACTTTAGGTTTTAGTTAAGGTTTCGGGTAATGGATGGGTTAGGTTTATCGATCGGTTTAGGGTTAGGGTTATGTTTAGTGTAATGGATAGTTTTAGAGCTAGGGTTAGGGCTAGGTTATGGTTTGGATTAAGTTTAGAATTAGGTTAGGTTTAGGGATAGGGCTAGGGTTCTGTTTAGGGTAAGTGTTAGGGTTAGGGTAAGTGTTAGTTTAGGGTTAAGGTTATGGTTAGGTTAGAATAAGGGTTTGTGTTTGAGCTAGGGTTAGGGCTAGTGCTAGGGTTCGGTTTAGGTTTAGTTCTAAGTTCAAGATTATGGTTAGAGATAGGTTTAGTATTAGGGACTGGGTTTTAATTAGAGTTCGGGCTAGGGTTAGCATAATGGATATGGTTAGAGCTAAAGTTTGGGCTAGGATTAAGGTTAGGATTAGGGCCTGGGTTAGGATTAGGATTTAGTATAGGGCTAGGGCTATGTTTAGTGTAAGGATTAGGCTTTGAGCTAGGGTTAGGTCTAAGGAGAGGGATAGGGTTAGAGTTAGGGTTTGGGTTAGGGCTAGGCTTAGGTTTATGCTTAGAGCTACGTTTAGGCCTAGGATTAGCTCTAGGTTTTGTGTTAGGTTTAGGGCTAGGGTTAGGACTATGGGTAATGTAAAAGCTAGGGTTATGTTTAGGGCTATTTTTAGGTTTAGGGTTATAGCTAGGTCTAGTGTTAGGTCTAGGTTTTGGGTTAGTGTCAGGTTTAAAGCTAGTTTAAGTGTTAGGATCAGTGTCAGTGTTCGGGATAGGGATAGGTTTAGGGTTAGAGCCAGAATTAGGACTAGGGTTAGGTCTATGGATAGGGTAAGTGTTTGGTTTAGATTAAGGATTATTGTTAGGGCTAGTGCTAGGATTTTGTTTAGGTCTAGGTCTAGAGTTATAGCTATATTTAGGCTTAGCTTTGGGTCTAGGTGTAGTGTTAGGCTTAGGTATAAGTACAGGGTTACTGGTAGGTCTAGGCTTAGGTTTTGGTTTAGGTTTAGGGTCAGGTTTAGACCTAGGGTTACTTTTAGGGTCAGATGAGGGTCAGAATTGGGTCTAGACGTAGAATGAGGGCTAGGGTTAAGACTAGTAAAATGGTTACAGTTGAAATTAGGGTAAGGATTAGGATTAGGACTAGGGTAGCATTTGGGTTAGGGTTTGGCTTAGGGTAACGGATAGTGTTAAAGCTAGGGTTAGGTTTAGGGCTAGTATTAGAGTTAAGATTAGGGTTAAAGCTTGGTTTAGTGTTAGGGTTAATTTAAGTTAGGGTGATGATTAGAGCTAGGATTATTGTTAGGGTCAGCGTCAGTGTCAGAGTAATTTTTAGAGTTAGGGTTAAGGCTAAGTGTAAGGTTTGGGTTTAGTTTAGGTTAAGGGTTAGGGTTAGGGATATGGCTTGGTTTTGTTTTATGGCTAGGGCCAGGGCTAGGTCAGGTTTTAGGATTAGCATTATGATTAGGGGTAGTGTTAGGGTTAGGTTTGGCTTATGATTACAGTTAAATTTAGAGTTAGGTTTAGATTTAGATTTAGGTTTAGATCTAGAATTAGGACTCAGGCTGAGGATAGAACTAGGGCTAGGGCTAGGGCAAGAGCTAGGGTTAGGATTAGGATATGATTAAATTAGGGCTAGGATCATTACTAGGCTTATTATTAGTATTAGGCCTAGGGTTAGGGCGGGGGTTAGGTTTAGGTTTAGGGTTATGGTTAGGTTTATGGTAAGGGATGGAGTTGTAGGTTGGTTTATTGCTAGGGTGAGGGTTAGAATTAGGGTTAGGGCGTGGGTTATGGTTCAGGTTAGGATTAAGGCTAGGTTTAGGGCTA
>NW_026005746.1:0-6097 GCF_001458135.2 Marmota marmota marmota | reverse complement strand
TCCTCCTCCTCCTCCTCCTCCTCCTCCTCCTCCTCCTCCTCCTCCTCCTTCTCCTCCTCCTCTCCTTCCCCTCCTTCTTCTTCTTCTCCTTCTTCCTCTTTTTTTCCTGGCAGACAGATGGCTCTTCTTATCAAAGCAGGACCAAATGTTGGATTCTAGAAGGGTCCTCTGCCTTCCCTTGGAGACAGATGTATTTTCTTTTTTCATATCTATCCCCAGGCAGCAGCTGAACCCATCACATAAAAGAACCGGTGGTCAAGCAAGTGCAGACTTCCATTGGGCATGGAACTTTCAGGAATTCTGAACTGTCATGACAGCCCATGATAGGTCGTTAAGGTTTTTTAAAAGTTAGTAGCCTTTGCCTTAACTACTTGACAGCTGCCTCAGTTAATGGGTCCTCTCTTTCCTCAACTTGTCAATTCTTGAAATTTGTCTTTTTGGCCTGCATTGAGTCCTGAGTTCTCTGATTGTTAAAGAAAAATAATATTTTGTGTTTTGTTGTTGTTGTTTTATTTTATTTACGTGTGTGTGTGTGTGTGTTTAAGATTGCCTGGCTTCTTGTTGTTAGAATGGGAACAATATTCCCATGACACTTTTTATATCCTAGGTAGAAATAGAAATGCTCAGCTAATTTATTTTTTCTAGTACTGACACATATAATCCTTACTGTGATTGGTTACCAGAAAAACTACTTGACTGGGGCTGAGAGTTGATATATACAAATAATATAAAATTTTGAACACTGGGGTGGGTATCAACGGGGTCAGATGTAGCACTCTGAGAGGTTTGAGGGAACTAAGCACACTGAAGTTGCACCTTCAAGTCTCTTACCTCATAGTCAGAAAATAGGATCTTTGAAATATATGGAGGGCAAAATTGCTGTCCTGATGCAATTTTTATTCCTTCCCTTTTTTTATCTCTCTCCTATTTTTACCTATTTTCCCTCAACAATAGCTATATACAAGATAATAAAATGTGCTTGATATATGACTTCATTGCCCTGAGCGTAATATTAAAGTGTTTCTATATAGTGTTTCCATGTTATTTTCTGGCTTCCCACTATTTCCAGAAAAGAATTTCTGTTCTGGCCACATTTATTTTCTGACTATCCTTCCCTCCATGTTTTTGCTTATGTCTGTAATGATTTTTTTCTATTCAGAATTTAACCCTAAATATTTTAAAGCCATCTACATTTTCAATAGCTGAAATTGCTACCCAAATGTATATAAATATCAGTATTTAAAAAAATAAAATCCAATGGAAGTAAATTTTAACTAATAAATGCTTTTTCACTGCTCATTTGGTGGTTTACAATATACCGAAAGCTGTATTATGCCTTTGAACACTATGCAAATATGAAACAAAAGTGCTTCCTGTTGCATTTTTTAAATAAAGAGCACCACCTTGTGGGGCATGTTCTTAACCATATTATATGAAATGGAAAACATATAAATCTAAGAATTGTAATAATTCCTTCTAAAATATTTGAAATTTATACTTTATTAATCTGTTACTGTAGAAAGAATTATACTCTTTTCTAAAAAAAGAAAAAAAAACTTGAAATTTTTGTATTTTATGAACCAATAAAAATCCTTTGCAAAATTGACATTGCTAATGATTACTTTTATGTAAATACTAGTTCTCTTAGGGCTAAAAGCATAAAGTAGTAAATGATATTATAAGGAACTATTGATAGGACATAATTAAAAATGGTTTACCTTAAAAATAAGAAATCCATAGTTGAGGAAATATACTTAGTGTGATCACCAATTTACATATAACCAATGTAAATACCAGTTCTGTTTGCCTGACTGATTTTTTTTATCAATTTTCAGAAGTGAGTTTTCACAGCAGTTCTTCATTGAGCTATGCTGGAGAATGGATTACTTAACAAAACAGAATTCTTTTTTTTTCTTAATGAACAATGAGAAACAGCACACTACTGTCTACAGAAAATAATAATAACTTTTCTAGAAACTTTCTATGATGTATCATTCTTATTTTAATAGCACATATTTAATGCATCTGATTTTTTACAGAACTTAATTTGAAAAAAAAACTTGACATTTTTGCAGGTTAAAGTGTTATTGGCGTCTTTATAAACTTTACGTTTGACATTGTTTCATCTTCATTGCTTTCAAAGATTGTAATAAAGTTTGTTGTTATGGCTGTTCAATAGGGAACCCAGAGCTGGAAACTAGTCCTCCTCCCAAATACAACAAAAACAGATTTTGTCAATCTGTGTAATCAAATTCTTGAATTATATTTTCACTAATCACTGAAATTGTATTTTGGAGTGTCAACTCACCTTACTACTTTCAAATATAAACTTATACTATTATTGAATATTAAAATTGAAAAATAAATCTTTTGGGTTTTTTGTAGATTATTTATTGTTTCAAACATGGAATTTTGTTGAGTCAGGTTATTTCCAGTCTGTTCTAAATGACTGAGTTATTAAATCTTTGTGCAGTTGTTTTCTTTTGAAGTTGAGCACTGATCTTCCAGTTTGTCATGTTTTAATATAGGATTTTAAAATGAAGAGCACCCCATCAATGATTATAAAAATCTCAAGATGAAAATAAAGATTTTCTAACTTATAGGACTTGGGGATATGTGGATACCCACAGACCACACACAGATGTCAAAAAGCACAAGGAGAGAGAAGGAGATAGAACTGTAAGTCTGTGCCTTTATTGAATCCACCATGTTATCCAAACAGGTTTCTGAGGGGAGTTTTAATTGGTGGATTCAAGAAAGCAGGTAGGATTTCCAAGAGGTCATACTGTGACTGAGAGGTGGTCACAGTAGTGTATCTGCACAGTCTACATGGAATGTGAGGGTCAGTGGAGCCAGACAAATAGGATGTGTGTATCTGTCCCAAAGGAGGATGGTCACCAGGAGGTGGTTATACAAGGCACACACCTGGATTGACCACACTGAGGAAGGTGTAGAACTAGAAACTGTGTCAAAAGCTTCTGGTAGGAGGACATCTGACAAATTCAAAATGGTTGCTGAGGCAACATAAAATTATGCAAATCACCTTGGACTCTATGAGTCTGTCCTTTGTTCCTTATTTCTCTAGTGTTGAGTAATCTTTTCAATTTGTAAATGTTCGTTTGTGTTTTTGTATATAGTAACAGCAGTGAGCTATAAGAGATGTTATAATAATTGAATCTTGCTTTTAGTACCTATTTTAGCTGACTCCAAATCCAGTTACTCAACCTGATAAGAAACCATCTCACTGCCTCAACACTCAACTTGCATGTCCTTATCTTGGTTTCCAAGAGCCTTAGCTCAGACAATTATACTCACCAGGATTTTTAATATTATAGCAATATTTATCTCTCTATTCTTATTATGGAGGATAATTAAAATACATCTCACACATCTAGCTATTTTTATTCATAATTTATCATATAATACAAATATGCCAGAGTGTGAAGAACTAGGAAGCATACACTCGTGGATTTTGAATGATTTCCAGAACTCATCATATGGAGAAATTCATAGAACTTTAATTTATAGAAATTCATAGAACTTCAGGAAAGAGAGATGATTTATAACAATAAGTTATTTTGAATAATTTTTAAACTAGAATCCCTTTGCTCTTTAAACCAAACTGAATAAATATTGAATGATAATATATAGTATATTTATAGTAATATTTTAAGCAATTAGGATATGTATATTGTAAGAATAAATTATGTCTTAATATCATAGTGTCTGGAACATGGTAGGAGCTGAATATATGTGCAGTTTTTATTAACATGATCATGAGATCCCCAGAAATGTATTGTCAGAAGTAGAAAGGTAAGTACTGAACAGACATAAAACCTGAAATCTGAGAAACAAAATAAAGTCTTATATAATCCAATTATTCTAAAACTGGAGCTAATCTATTTTTGTACACCTTTGTTGTACCTCTTCAACTTTTGATTATGTAAGTTTGTACAAGTCTTGCTATGAGATTTGTCAGATAACATATATATATATAATATTTATTAGATAACATATAATATATATTAAAATCATCTCCAATATTCGATATTGCAAGCCTGGTGTACCTGCAAAAGTGTTCTATCATAGTATAAAATATTTCATTGAATTTAACCAATACATATATATCACTATGAGAGAATAATACAAAAGTGTGAAACATACTAGCATAAAAGCAGGAGAATAATAAGAAGGTCAGTTTGGCTAGAACAGAATTATAAGTAAATAAGCTACATTTTCATGTCTAAGAGGACATTCTGTAGCATGGAGTTAGGCAGTTGAGCTCTTTGTCTCACAAATTTGAGGAAGGAATTCCACAGACACAAGGGTGAGAGCAAAGTAACAGGATTTATTAGAGTAATAGAAAGAAAGCAGAGCTCCCGAAGGGGAGGGGTTTCAGGAGAGGGGTGCCCACAGGTGTCTGTTGTCTAGGTGTTTTGAAGGCATATCTGATGGCCAGCACAGGTAATTAGTGGAATGATGGATGCCAGCATGGGGCAATCAAGCTCTTCAAGCTCTGAGTTTAAAAAGCCCATCAGAAGTTCATAATTGCTATTCCTTATTTGTATAATTAAGAGGATGGGTCTTGCTTGGTGATTTTTGACACATCTATTAGAAACAGGAAGCATTTCAGGTTGAGGTCTGTTTGTGGTCAGTTTTTGTTAGGGGTAAGGGCAAGAGTAACTGAAGAAGGGCTGTGTTTGTGGTTGCAGCTCGGAGGAACAGAAGCAGGTATTCTAACTCAGAAGAAGGCTTTGTGGTTAATGCTGGCAAGGTGTACAAGTCACAGGCTACCTTTCAGACCCACTATGTCCTTTTAAGTTGGCATGATGTCTCCTTCTCCTGCTTTTTTTTTTCATGGTCCTTATCCTAGCTGCCTATGGGAGATGTATCTTCCTGCCTCAGTTCCACACATAGGGGTTCAAAACCATAATCAGCTATTTAGCCATTTATTCTATAAGGTGGCAATTTAGGGTAAGCTCTACATGGCAGATCTGCTCCTTCATATGACAGTGGTTTAAGGGAGCTGGCTTTTCTAATGTGGCTCAATTGGGATTCTTCTCATGTGGTCTCCCAGCTTCCAGAAGGCTGAGCCAGATGCCTCAAGACTGAGAACAGAAGTATGAAACTCTTTTGAGGTTTGCATTCAGAACTCATACAAACTCACTTCTGGAATATTCTTTAGCAAATTTCAAGCCAACCCCAAATCAGACACAGAACTATCATTCATTTGGGGGTGGTAGGCAGATTTGCAAAGGATTGTGTTCACTTTGGTAACCTATCATAGCCAGGGTTGTGACCATGGAAATGGAAGTGGAACACACTGTGAGATGACAATCGACGGAATGTAGAGCCTGTGAAATAAGTGCAGAAGAAGGAAAAGTCTAGTTAAATTATTTGTACTAGGTAACTTAGTTAATATAAAAGAATCAACTAAATATTTTCAGTGAAATGGATCAGAATGAAAATCTGTTTAATTTTTGCCATAAATCCCCTTCCCTAAAAACTAGCCTTACATAATAAGTCATTTAATTTATTTTATTTTTTTTCCTTTTTTTATTGGTTGTTCAAAACATTACAAAGCTCTTGACATATCATATTTCATACATTAGATTCAAGTGGGTTATGAACTCCCATTTTTACCCCAAATACAGATTGCAGAATCACATCGGTTACACATCCACATTTTTACATAATGCCATATTAGTAACTGTTGTATTCTGCTACCTTTCCTATCCTCAACTATCCCCCCTCCCCTCCCCTCCAGTCTTCTCTCTCTACCCCATCTACTGTAATTCATTTCTCTCCTTGTTTTTTTCCCATTCCCCTCACAACCTCTTATATGTAATTTTGTATAACAATGAGGGTCTCCTTCCATTTCCATGCAATTTCCCTTTTCTCTCCCTTTCCCTCCCACCTCATGTCTCTGTTTAATGTTAATCTTTTCCTCCTGCTCTTCCTCCCTGCTCTGTTCTTAGTTGCTCTCCTTATATCAAAGAAGACATTTGGCATTTGGTTTTTAGGGATTGGCTAGCTTCACTTAGCATAATCTGCTCTAATGCCATCCATTTCCCTTCAAAATCCATGATTTTGTCAT
>NW_026005745.1:0-6098 GCF_001458135.2 Marmota marmota marmota | reverse complement strand
AGAGAGAGAGAGAGAGAAAGAAAGAAAGAAAGAAAGAAAGAAAGAAAGAAAGAAAGAAAGAAAGAAAGAAAGAAAGAAAGAAAGAAAAGTAGGTTTGGTTCTCATTTTATTATTTATTTTTATTTGTTATTAGTTATACATGATAGTAGGATGTATTTGACATATTATACATACATGGAGAATAACTTCTTGTTCTTCTGGTTGTACATGATATAGAATTACAGTGATCACATAAACATATATGCATGTAGTTGGTTCCTTTTTTCTTTTTCTCCCTCAAACCCCTTGCTCTTTTGCCTTCTCTCACAGGAAGCTTCACAAGATATTTGTACCTTTATATTAGACTTCTCAGCTTCCAAAGCTACAGGAAATGCATACACACACACACACACACACACACACACACACACACACATATATATATAATGTATTACACAACATATGGTACTGTGTTATAGCAACACAGAATGGAATAAGACAAGAAGTTTAAAAACTAATATCATTTCTTCAATAAATGGTAAGTTCAAATCATGGAGTAATCTGGTCCTAAACTTTTCCTTGTCACAAAGTTATGATTTCTTATTCTAGTTTCTTAGTATTTGTAGGTCTGTTCAAAATTTTTTTTCATGATTCAGTCTTGCTAGGTTGTATACTGACAGGAATCATTCCATTTCTTCTTGACTAAGTTTTTGCTTAGTAATTACTCATATTAGTCTTGTATGATCCTTTTTAATTTCTGTGACATCAGTTGTAATATATTCTTTTAAATTTATGATTTTATATCTTTACATATTCCCATTTATCTTAATCTACCAAAAGATTTATCTATTTCATTGATATTTTCAAAAACCCAAGCCTTAGATTCATCAATTATTTTTTGTTGCTGTTCTATTTTTTGATTTTTTTTATTTACACGATAATCATATTTACTTCCTTTTGCTAACACTGGGCTTACATTGTTCTCTTTTACTTAGTTCCTATAGGTATATGCTGTTTATATAAAATTGTCCTTCTTTCATACTGTAGACCTTTATCATTATAAACTTTCTTCTTTGTACTTTTTTTGTTACATAATATAATTTTAGTACCTTGTACTTTTATTTTTATTCATCTCAATATATTTTAATTTTTTCTTTTTGACTTATTATTCCTCCATTGACTGTTTATATGTATGTTGTTTAATTTTCACATATTTCTGAAATATCCAGTTTTCATTCTGGCATTAAATTTTGTTCTATTCTCTTGTAGTTGGATAAAAGACCTGGTGTGTTCTCAGTCTTCTTGAATTTGTAGACTTCTTTTGTGACATAAAATTTGATATATTGAAATAG
The DNA here is from genome assembly GCF_001458135.2 of Marmota marmota marmota. NCBI lineage: Eukaryota > Metazoa > Chordata > Mammalia > Rodentia > Sciuridae > Marmota > Marmota marmota. The sequence continues at coordinate 4,767 of NW_026005745.1, read as the reverse complement.
AACCTCAAGAGAGATGATCAGTAAGAAAACAACACTGTTAACAATGCCATGCACAACAGTATATGTCAAATGAACCTAAAAAGTTTGAAAACATTCTAACCAAATGTATGTGGAGGACATATTCAAACAACAGCACTTTTACAGAAAAGTTGAAGAGGAAGGAGAATGTTTCCTCTGCCCTTGAAAAGAATATTAGTTCTGTTACTGTTGGTTGGAATGTTCTATAAGTCTCTTTGGTACATTTGATCTATACTGTTCACATGATTGTGAAGAGTGTTTTCTTATTTCTCTCTGAATGTTCTATCCAATATTGAAAGTGGGTTATTAAAGTATCCTACTATTATAATATTGTTATTTATTTTTCCCACTACCTATATTTGCTTCATATATTTAGATGCTCTGAGGTTTGTTGCCTACATATTTATATTTGATATATCTTCTTGATGAATTGACACTTTCATCCTTATAAAATGTCCATTTTCTCTTTTGACAATTTTTGTCTCAAAGTCTATTTTTTCTTATAACAATATGGCCATCCTTGCTCTCTTTCTGTTACCATTTGTATAGAATATCCTTTTCCTTCTTTTATGTTTTATGTTTGTTCTTTAAAACTAAAGTGAATCAGGTGTTGAGGTGCACACCTCAGCTAGGGGAGACTGAGGCAGTAGGATTGCCCAAGTTTCTGCAGGATGTGGCATGAAAGAACCAGGGAGCACATGTGTGTTTTTTCTGATCTTTCTCCGTTTTTCCTTTTCTTTCTTTCTGTTTTTTCCCCCCTTTTGGTACTGGGGATTGAACTCAGGGACACTTAACAACGGAGTCCACATCCCCAGGCCTATTTTATATTTTATGTAGAGACAGTGTCTCAATGAGTTGCTTAGGGTGTCACTAAATTGCTGAATTTGGCTTTGAACTTGTGATCCTCCTGCTTCAGCCTCATGAGACTCTGGGATTACAAGAAGGCACCACTGTGCCTCTCTACCTTTTCTGATAAACCTGTCAATATTCAATCATTGGGTCTTCAATTTGATGGCCTTCTCTAACCCTAATAATCTCCCAAATGCCCCAACTCTAAACAACATAGCTATATAAAGTTTCCACTGTCTTAATACTCCACAATGGGAATTAAATTTCAACATGTAAACCTTGCCACGCTCACTTAAAACATATCCAAAGCACAGCAGAAGGTTTTGTTTGTGAATTCAACTATTTATTAATTATTAAAAAGTTCAGTCCCTATATTCCTTTTATGGGTTGTTTTAGTAACCTATGTGTTTCTAGGAATATGTTCATTCTAATGAAATTTTAATTTAGTGTGTCATATATATATCATTAATAATATTATATTATCTTTATCACGGCTATAGAACTTATAATTTTGTCCCTTTATTTCCCTAATATTGATTACTCATGATGATTTTCTCCTTTGTTCTTGCTCATTTGTCAGAAGTATGTCTAATGTAAACTTTTCAGCAAACTACCTTTGAGCTTTACTGGCCTTCTCTATTTTACATTTGTTTCTCAATAAATTTCTTCATTTATTTTATTTTCCTATCTACTTTGAGCTTATTTTTTCTTTTTTAACATTTATTTTTTACTAGTAGGTGGACACAATATCTTTATTTTATTTTTATGTGTTGTTGATGATCGAACCCAGTGCCCCATGCATGCTCAGCTGGTGCTCTACCTCTGAGCCACAACCCCAGCTCCTACTTTGAGCTTCTTTTTATATCAATATTTTAAATTCTTATGATGGGTTATTGGACAATTAATTCCCACATTTATTTTTCCTCTACCATAAACATTTGAAGATGGTAATTTCCTTACATTGTTCTACATTAGCTTCTTACCACTGATTCTAAATTTTTTCACTATTATTTTATTTAAAATACTTTATTTTTCCATCATTTTCCTCTCATATGACATTTAAATGCATTTTCTTTTTTAAAAATATTTTTAGTTGTAGATGGACACAATATCTTTATTTTATTTACTTAATTTTTATGTGATGCTGAGGATTGATCCCAATACCTCACGCATGTGAGGCAAGTACTCTACCACTGAGCTACAAACCCAACCCTAAATGCATTTTCTTAATTTCAAAACATATGGAGATTTTCTGGCTATTTTATTTTTATTGGTTTCAAGCATATTTACATTGTGATAAAAGAACACATTTTGAATAATTTTGTTCACTTTGCGTTAATATTAGCTTTGAACATGCATAAATAGTCTTTCTTTCAATTATTAGATATGTTCTTGAAAATAAAATATTTTATATTTTCATGAGCATGGATAAAAATATATATATTAAGTCAGCTTTGTTAACTAGGTTATTCAAAGCTAATTCATTTTTATTATTTGGAATTCTTTCATTTTTATTATTGTATGTATTAACACATACTGCTTATACAAATTAATTAGTTTCACTGTGAAATTTTTCATCCATGCCTATATTGTACATTGTCCATATCCACCCACTCTTATCCTTCCCTCTTATCCTTTCCTTCCAGACTCTTCCCATTCCCTAATATTCCCTCTTCTACTTCAGTTCTTTGTTGTTGTTGTTTTCTGTTTGTTCACAGAAATGATGAAAAATAGACAACACTAGTCTTCCTGTTTCTAGAGATGGAACATACATGTATTTCTGACTTGCAATTTCCTGAAGGCTAAAGATAGTGAGAATTTTTTTGTCTTTATTGAACATTTGTAATTTTTCTGTTAAAAAATTTCTCCTGAGAACATTTGCCAGTGTTTGATTTGATTATTGTTGTTGTTCATATTTATTTATTTATTTATTTATTTTTGCATTACAATTCTTAATACACCATTATACCACAATTTATCATATCTCTGATTGTATATAAGGTATGTCGACACCAAATTCACATCTTTATACATGTATTTTTTTATAATGATGAGGGTCTCCTTTCAGCATCCATGCTATTCCTCTTCTCCCTCCCTTTGCCTCCCATCCCTATTCCCTATCTAGAGGTAATCCTCCTGCCTTGCTCTCCCTCCCAACCCCATTTTGAGTCACCCCCTTATATCAGAGAAGACATTTGTCATTTTTTGGGGGGGAGATTGGCTAACTTCACTTAGAATAATCTTCTCCATTGCCATCCATTTCCCTCCAAATACCATGATCTTATTCTTTTTTATTGCTGAGTAATATTCCATTGTGTATAAATGCCACATTTTTTTATCCATTCATCCACTGAAGGGCATCTAGGTTGGCTCCACAGTTTAGCTATTGTGAATTGTGCTGCTATAAACATTGATGTGGCTGTGTCCCTGTAGTATGCTGTTTTTAGGTCCTTTGAGTACAGTCTGAGAAGAGGAATAGCTGGGTCAAATGGTGGTTCCATTCCCAGTTTTCCAAGGAATCCTTTGAGTTTTTTCTATGTTCTTGATAGTCTTCCTCTGTTAGAGGAGTAGCTGACAAAGACTTTGTCAAATTCTATAGGTTGATTGTCTCATAACTCTGTTTATTATTTCCTTTGCTTTGTACTTTTGATACATCAAAATTCTTGCTTTTTTTTGAGCTAATGCAATATTATTAAGCAAAACTTTTTTATGCCATTGTTACAGTGTTTCCACTGGGTATTGCTTTCATGTTTAAGGCCTTACATTAAGGTGCCTAATCCATTTTAAGTTGATTTTTGTACAGGGTGAGTCTGGTGTCAAGTCTTCTTCATGTGGATATCTAGTTTTCCTGGAATCATTTATGGAAGAGGCTAGAACTTCTCTAGTGTATGTTTTTGATACTTTTTTCAAGAATCGGTTGTCTGAAGATGGATGGATTTATTTCTGAGTCTTCTATTCTATTCCATTAGTATAAGTGTCTATTTTTATGTCAGTACCATGCTGTTTTTGTCTCTATGACTCTGTGTATGTTTGGAAATCAGGTATTATGATTGCCCTTTTTGTTCAGAATCACTTTTCTATTTTGGTTATTTTGTGCTTCCATATGAATTTTAGATTTTTCTAGTTCTGTAAAGACTGTCATTCTTATTTTGATAGGCTTTACATTGGCTCTATAGATCATTTGGGTAGTATGTTGATTCCAAGAATATTAATTTTCTCTTTGCATGAACACAGTAGGTCTTCCCAAGGTTTAGTGTCTTCTTCATTTTTTTCTTCAGTGTTTTGTAAATTCCATTGTAGAGTTCTTTTTCTTCTTTATGTTTTCAGTTTACTATAAATGGGATTCCTTTTCTGATTTTGTTCCACAGTGATTTCATTTTTTGTTGTATTGAAGATCTACTGATTTCGTTTGTTGATTTTGTGTAATTTTCTTTACTGTATTTATTTGTCAGTTATAGCAGTCCTTTGACTTCCTAAAGACAGTCTATAGTGGGTGTTTTTTGTATTCCTATGTATAGAAACCTTTAATCAGATATGATTTGACTTCTTGCTTTTCTTTTTTTTTAATTTTTTATTGTTGGTTGTTCAAAACATTACATAGTTCTTGATATATCATATTTCACACTTTGATTCAAGTGGGTTATGAGCTCCCATTTTTACCCCATATACAGATTGCAGAATCACATCAGTTACACATCCATTGATTTACATATTGCCATACTAGTGTCTGTTGTGTTCTGCTGCCTTTCCTATCCTCTACTATCCCCCCTCCCTTCCCCTCCCCTCCCCTCCCCTCTTCTCTCTCTGCCCCCTCTACTGACATTCATTTGCCCCCCTTGTATTATTATTCCCTTTCCCCTCACTTCCTCTTGTATGTACTTTGTGACTTCTTGGTTTTCT
>NW_026005744.1:0-6101 GCF_001458135.2 Marmota marmota marmota | reverse complement strand
GGGGGGGGGGGGGGGGGGTGAGTACCAGGGATTGAACTCAGGGGCACAGAGCCACATCCCCAGCCCTATTTTATATTTTATTTAGAGATAGGGTCTCACTGAGTTGCTTAGTGCCTCACTGTTGCTGAGGCTGGCTTTGAATTTGAGATCCTCTTGTCTCAGCCTCCAGAGCTGCTGGGATTATAGTCCTGTGCCACTACATTTGACCTCTAAATCCTTCTGTCTAAACTAGAATTCTTTTTTTTTTAAAGAGAGAGTGAGAGAATTTTTTTAAATATTTATTTTTTAATTTTCAGCAGACAAAACATCTTTGTTTGTATGTGGTGCTGAGGATCGAACCCGGGCCGCACGCATGCCAGGCAAGCGCGCTACTGCTTGAGCCACATCCCCAGCCCTAAACTAGAATTCTTTATTCAGAAAATTCCTATAGAGATATTTCTCCTCATGTAAAACAAATGGAACACCAGTGTTTATAAACATGAGTACCTTTTTTTTTTTTTTGAAAAGGGTTTGAGGGAAACAAAATTCTTGTTCTTTTTCATGGAGAGCACATGGTGGGCAGTTAATGTATTTAAGGTTAAGTTGTTCAGAAAACACAAGCAGAATTTATGGAATATCCATTATTTTTGTTTCTCCTATTTCTGAAAGCTTGTGGGTCCACTTATGCTGTTTTTCAAGACATTCTTAAGTTGAATTTTGATGATTCATAGTTGTTATTGTTTTTACAAGAATGTATTTGAAAACATTATTCTCTGTGTAAACAGTTTATGTGGGAAAGTAGCTCCATGATATATCTTGTTTAGGAAGCCTCTAAAAGGCTTCCAATTGATACTGAGGACAGGTTTCATAGGAAACTCAACCATATGAAGGTTACATAGCTTTTCCCCCCAGGAGGACTTCAGCTTTGCTTATCCAAGTGTGGTCCTAGGTCCTGGAGCTTGTTTGAAATGCAGACTGGTGCTGTATGTGAATCTGTGGGAAGCACCAGACAAGATATGTGACTCTCAGACTTGAGGGTATTACCAGGATTGCAGGACTAGTACAAAGTTTCTGATTCAGTAGTCTGGGTGGGAGCCTGAGAATTTTAATTTTAACAAGTTATCACATGATGCTCATGCTGCTGGTACAGGGGCCATACTTGGAGAACCATTATACCAGAGTGTCCTCATTGTACATTTCTCTCCTCTTTCCTAATTTCTTACTTCTTCAAATAGCTTCTTAAAAACAGATTATCATATCCTTAAAAATGATTGAAGGGGGAAAAAGCATATGTTTTTGTGATGACCACACCAAGATTGATTTTCAGCATCTAATTTCAGAGCAAAAAAATCTGTTTAAAGCTTGTTTTTAAGACTTATCTAAGGTGTCTCTTTCTCTTCTTTTTATAAGTATTCTTTTTAATGTTTAAAAAACTTTTAATGTAGATAACATATTCTTATGGTTCAAAAGTTAAAATGACACAGGCATGCTTGGGAAAATCTGATTTTCAACTGCTTTGGCCCCCCCTTCACCCCTCTTTCTTAGATAACCTCCTTTAATTTATTTCCCATAATGTCAATTGTTTCCTTTTATAGTTGGAGAAATGCCAGTGTACTATATTCTTTTTATATAAATTGTAGCATAATATGTAACTAATTCTGTCCCATGGCTTTTTCTTTATATGCTCTTGAGATTGTTTCCTATTAGTATTTATTTAGAAAGAATATAATCTTTGTTTATAGAAAACACTTAAAAAAAAAAAAGCTGTGTTTAAACAGCATCTATTAAGTGCCTTGTTTACTTAACCAGCCCCCCTTCTTCTTTAGGTTTATCACAGACCATACTGTGGTGAAACAGCTTGTATACATATCATTTTACTTGTGCAGGTACATCTGTAGGATAGATTCCTAGAAGTGGGATTGCTGCGCCAGTGGGCAGGGCATTTATGATTTTGTTAAATACTTCCTTTCTTAAGGGTTGCACCATTTTAAACTCCCAAAAGTACAGTTGCTCCTCCTTATCCATGGAGGATTGGTTTGAGGACCCCTTTGTGGATACTGAAATTCAAGGATGCTTTGAGTATAGTATATAAAAAGCATAGTATTTGCATTTAACTTATGCACATCTGCTGCATACTTTTAAATCATCTTTAGATTGCTTAGAATACCTAATACAATATGAATGCCATGTAAATAGCTGTTACACTGTATTGTTTAGGGATTAATGACAAGGAAAAAAGTTGGTGTGTGTTCTGTATGACAATTAAAAAAAATATTTTCACCTATGATTGTCGAATCCAGTCTGAGTACCACAGATACAAGAGGGCAGATTGCAGTGTATGAGAGAGTTCCTGTTTTTCTGGGGCCTTTCCAATGTACTGTGTCTTTACAACCCTTGAACTTGTTAACAGTTTGATGGATGAGAATTATCAATATAGAGTTGTTTTAATGTACATTGCTGTCATTATTAATGAGGTTGAGCTCTTATGCTTAAAAACTAGTTGTATTTCTTTTCCTGTAAACTCTCTGTTCATTTGTTTTTTTCACAATTTTGTTTTGAATTGCTTTTTTCCCCTTATCAATTTCTAGAAATTTATAAATTTTAGAGATTAGCCCTGTGTGATATAAATTGTAGTTTTCCCCCAAATTGTCACTTATTTTTTATTTACCTTCACATATTTTTATATATAGAAGTCTTACAATTTTTCTTTGAATTCTATAGTTTATATTACACATTATGGTATCTTGATATTTTTAAAAATTTTTCTTTATTTCTATGTGGTGCTGAGGATTGAACTCAGTGCCTTACAAGTGCTAGGCAAGTGCTCTACCACTGAGCTACAGCTCCAGTCCAGGTATCTGGATTTTAAGTCACTGAAAGGCATCCAAGATTTTTAGAATTTGCCCATGGTTTCTTTCTTTTTTATGGTATCACTTTTATATTTAAAGGTTCAAACTAGGATTTTTTTCTGGTGTTCAGAATGATGCATAGGTTCAACTTTATCTTTTTCTGTGTGCTTGATATTTTCACCTGTTGATTTTAGAGCCCTTCTTTGAATACTCTTATCGTATTGTTAACTTTTGTATGTATTGGGGTGTCTCTGGGGTTTGTATTTTATTAGTCTTTTTCTTCATACTCCAGCATCACATTATTGGTTTTGTAAAAGTTTTAACTCTTTTAAAACTAGTTTCCCCTTGTTGCTTTTCATATTCCTGGGAATTCTTGCTTGCTTATTTTTCCATGAGTATTTTTTTTGAACTATTTTGTCTAGTGCCAGAAAAACAAAAATCGAAAATAAATAAACATCAGATTAATGTATACATTTATAATCTATTTAACTTCTCCCAACTTTTTTTTCCTTTTTTCAGGGTCTTAATAAAGGTGCTAAGAAAGAATGTAAGACAGGAAAATAGTTAAATATTTTCACTGTGGTGTTTTATGATTTTACATTTAAAAAATTCTTTAATAATTATTATTTTCTATTCTGCTTCTTTAAATTGTAAAAGGGATATTGTTTTAGGAGTTTTTGAGTTCATAGAACTTGTGGGTGGTAAGGTGGATGCTAATAATGTTGGCTGTCTGAATAATGATGTTTGTCTTTCTGTATCTCTTTGACTCTAATATTTTAATTTCTATTATCTTGCCATTTTCAAGTGTGGTTCTGAGAAGGAGATTCTGTATTACATCTACTTGCAACATTCAATGAATTCTTTCCTTTTAAATAGGAAATTGAAATGATTTGAAGTAATTTTGGTGACATAGAGGCAGTTGTTTATCTTAAAAATTTGTTGTGATTTTTTAGTATAATAATTAGAAAAAATTCTACCCATAAAAACAACATAATGACAAAAGTAAGCCCTCAATTTCTGCACAAAGAAATGGCCACCATTAACTCACTTTTGGAAACTTATTGATGGATATGAAAGTATATAGAAGACTTTAAATAAACAGCAGTTTCTCTCTATATGAAGCTATGTGGTCATTTTTAATGTGTTTTGTATATCTCTATTTGTGAGTTGAAACTGATGTGCATAATCATGGGTAATCATTTACTGTCTGCCTAGTTTTATTTTTTAAGTATTTTTTTTATTCATCAGTAGATCTTTATTTATATATGCAGTGGTGAGAGTCAAACCCTGTTCTTCACATGTGCCAGGCAATTGCTCTACCACTGAGCTACAACCCCAGCCCTCGCTGCCTAGTTTTCCATCATTTAGAGGCATCATACTTTATCTACTCCTTTGATAACCATTTAGATTGTTACTTGTTTTTCTTTCTTGTGAATAATCATATGTTTATGATAGTATACTTATTCATTTATCTTCAGAGGTATAACTGCCAGGTCAAACGTTATATATATATATATATATTAAATAATGATAAATATGGCTAAGCTGTTATCTGTAAAAACTATCCCCTTCACTGTCCATGAAAATTTTATTTTCAAAATCCTTGCTCACACAAAATTTTATTAATCTTTGCTAATCTAATAGGGAAGAAAAAGTACATTTTTGAGATAACATTTTTTTAATTGGTACTGGGGATTTAGCCCAGGGGCACTTCACCAGTAAATTAGATCCCCAAGACATTTTATTTTTAAAATTTTGAGACAAAATCTTGATAAGTTGCTGAGGCTGTCCTTAAACTTGTGATCCTCCTGCCTCAGTCTCCTGAGTTTCTGGGATAACAGGTGTGTTCCACTGTATTCAACTATTGAAGGAAACCTTGTGTTATTCAAAGATTTCTTTCATTCAATATCCTTATTAACAGAGAATTCTCTCCTTAAGAACATACTTGTGATTCTTTTGTGTCAGATATTCTTAGGCTTAAATGTTATGCAAATATTTAAATATATTGAGTTGTTTTTAGGTCTTTTGCCTTGATTTTAACTCATTATTAATATTTGAAAACTTGAGGGTTGGGGATGTGGCTCAAGTTAGTGTGCTAGCCTGCCATGTATGAGGCACTGGGTTCAATCCTCAGCACCACATAAAAATAAAATAAAGATATTGTGTCCATCTAAAAAGTAAATATTAAAAAAATTGAAAACTTGATCAACCAGCTATAATTGTTTTGAATACAAAATGTTTTTCTCTGCAAAGAGGAGTACTTTTGTGTTTTATTCACCTGAAGAGAAGTCTAAAGCAACTTTCAAAATAAATTTCTTAACAATTTTCAAACATGGATACCAATGGCTGAATAGCATACAGAATATTATTTCCATAATTGGTTGATAATATAGTGTTTTTGAGTCATGTAAACTATGTGATTGTATGTTCATGTGTAAACCTCTGTGTATTAAACTTATGTGTATTTCTTCTGTCCAAAAGATTTTATCACTTCCTGATGTAAATATGATTTTTAATTTTATGTTTGCTTTAGATTTTATTTCAATCAAATAAGAGTTACATATAAGGATGGCCTCACATGAAGCAGATTCACAACTTTGTGATTGACCTACTGTTTATTCTTTGGCTTAATTAAAAAAAAAACATTAAACTGTCTTGTATATATAAAATACATCTTGATTGCCTTTCCTGAGGGGGCTTTTGTTTTCACTTCAATTAACATTGTCTACAGAGTACCACAAGGTTGGCACCATATGGTCCAACTGGTGATTTATTCACCAGTTTTTATTCAGCACTGAATACCTACCTACCTGGTGGGCATCCACAGACACCCAAATCATTATTTACTTATTTGTTTAATTTTTTGGTACTGGGGATTTAATCTAGGGGCACTGTACCACAGAAACATATCTCCAGCCCTTTTGTTCATTTATTTATTTTTTATTTCGAGATAGGGTCTTGCTAAATTGCTTAGGGCCTCACTAAGTTCCTAAGGCTGGCCATGAACTTAGGATCCTCCTGCCTAAGCCTCAATCTCCCAATGGTTGATATGTATTCATTATTAGGTTAAAGATGTGAAAGTGAATAGTCATACATTTTAATTTAGAGAAGACTAACATAGTTTCATTTAATTTAGATGTGCATAACTCTGTGGCACTTGCTACTATTTCATTTGATGGTACTTTGTTTCAAAATTTGATTTGGATTATATTTTAGTTAATTTTTAGAATCATATAAGCCATGTATTTGAAATCTTTTTTTTTTTTTTTTTTC
>NW_026005743.1:0-6105 GCF_001458135.2 Marmota marmota marmota | reverse complement strand
TTTTTTTTTTTTTTTTTTTTTTTTTTTTTTTACTGAATCCAGCAAGGTATAATAAGAAATAAGCTGTTTGCAAACAGATAAAAAAAGAAAGAAAGAAAGGGAACAGAGATTTCAAATATCTAAAAAAGATTTCAGGATAGAAAAAAACAACTGGTTCTAAACTGAAAATATTAGAAGGAAAGTTAGGAAAATATTTGAACACTAAAATAGTAACAAAAACAGAGATACATGGAGGCAAGAGTCAAATAAATAACATGGTTTTTCAATCTCTGAATACAACAAAAATGACTCAAATAAGGCTAATATTAAGAATGAAATGATAAGAAATCCTAAATCCTTTCATATTTATAATATGGCTCAGGAGAAAAAAAAAGAAAAGAAACATGAGAAAAAGGAAGAAAATATGTAGGTATGGTAGTTCATCCAAACCCAATGGATTCAAGATACATAATAAATTTGAAAAATAAAAACTTGGTTGGGAGAAAGCAAAAAATAAAAAGGAAATATTAACAAATACGAGGGCTCTATCTTTAAAGGAAGCATGGGGTGGATTATAGGGACATGTAACTGACTAGAATAAAATAGTAAGTCACTAGGCTTTTCAGAGTGTAATAGCACAGTCCCCGCCACACACACACACCCTGCAAAAAAATAAAAATAAAAAAATAAAAAAACAGAGCTTAAAACTGCAAAACTTAAGAACTTCTGGCTCTTAACTGGCCTCTGGCAGAATACAAAGTGAATAAACTTTGCAGTTCCCAAGATGATCAATGATCACTCTAACTCTCTTAGTGTGGATGGTAAGACTAATGGAAATGAAGAAAACAGAGGGTCCCAGAGAACTTGAAGGATAATAGAAGGACCAATCCTGAGGAATAAAAAACAAAAAAAACAAACAAACAAAAAAAAAAACTGGGATCTAATAAAGGAAATTTGGGAACTCCAATGTAGAGGAGAAGGCAATGTCTGCCCAGAACAGTTTTATTTTCCTAAAAGCAAAACACAAGTAATTATATATGTTTACTGAACATCACCTTTCAAATTTGAGCATTTTATAGATATTCTTCCCATCTTGTTCATATGATGTGCAATGAAACCATAAACTCATGCTTCAATTCATAGATCTCAGATAAATGTGTTTCATCTGAGTATGATTTCCACATACAACCCCATTATTAAATCTTCTGTACATAACCCAGTGCAACTTGGCATTGAGTTCAGTGCTGGGATTAGAGATAATTCAATGGCAGTATTTGACAAGTAGACTTCTGATTTATAACTCCAGAACAACTCAGAGCCTTCCAATCAAGATACCATAATCCCTTAATTTACAGAATTGAGTACAGTAGCCACAAGCAACATATAACTATTGAGCACTTGAAATGGGGCTAGTGTGAGAGAGGAAATGAAGTTTTCTATTATTTAATTTTAACCTAATTAAAATATAATCAGGGGACTGGGATTGTGGTCAGTGGTAGAACATTTTCCTAGCACATGTGAAGCACTGGGTTTGATCCTTTGCACCACATAAAAATAAATAAATAAAACAAAGGTATTGTGTTCATCTATCCCTAATTTTTTTAAAAAAATCCAATCAGTATAAAATTTGTTTCCCATGAAATATATTGTATTTCTTATAATAATACTTTAAACCTTAGTCATTATTTCATGTAGTGTAATATGGCTTTATTTTAATATGTGTTGGCCTTATGCATAGTTTCTGGCATTACACATAGCTATATCAATGAATCTAGTAGATAACAAAAGATTAATTCAGTATAATTGATTTTTCTTCCAAACATTGATGCTACAGAATAATGTGTTTATTTGATTTTAAGCAAACAGCACAAGTTACAGTATATATCTTAATTTGTAATGAAATTAAGACTCATTATTTTAATTATAATATAACTAAATTATTTTTATTGAAAAATATGGGCAAGTTTTTATATGTAAAATAAATCCATACTGCTAATGTAAAATCTAGTAGATATGCAAAATTGGGTGATTGCAATCAGAACAGTGAAATAAAAATAGATGTCTTCCAAATTTTACTATGACTAGCAATTGCAACTCCCTGCAGCTGGAGCAGAGAAAAAGAAAAAATCTATTTATTAAATTCAAAGTTTAAAAATTAAAGGCAGAACAAAGTTAACATACATTTTTCAGCAAATATATAATGAATTTTGTAAGTGTTCTTCTAGTGGTCAAAAAGAATGGTTGAAATTAATTTCTAATATTAGGAATAGTAATAATATTTGAGCCTAAATGTGGCTGCATCTGAATTCTAAAAGAAAATAATTTTAAATAGAAATAATATAATATTATGTATTATTATAACATTAAAATTTCATTTCTTCCCTCACATTAGTCACATTTCAAGTGCTCAATAGCTACTAATTGCTTGTGGCTATTGTACTAAATGCTGTGAAATACAGGATTATGGTATCTTGATTGGGAGTCCCTGAGTCCTGGAGTAATAAACTAGAGATCAAATAATTTTAAATGGAGTATTTTAAATAAATACTCCATTTAAAATTTTGTGTTAAAAAATGAGGAAGAAAAGGCTTTTGTATTTTTCAAACAATTATAAAATTTACAAAAATCAAAATATCTTCAATTAATTTAAGAAGCAACTTTCTATAGAACAGAGATCCTTCTACCAATTTTTTTAAAGTCAGTTGATTTGATTACTAATGGTAGTATATATACTCAGAATTATTATAAGTCAGAATTGGAAGTAGCTCATCTCATTTTTGCCTGTATATTATCCTACAGGACTCACTTACCTGGTCACAGTGATCTACTGGGAAAGCTGCAAAATGCAGTACAGCTCTACGACCCGGAGACATTGAAAAGAAGCTTAATGAACATATAGCAATCACAATTACACTACCTTTTCTTAGTTATGGTCTATTTTGTATACTTTCTCTAAAGGGTCTTTTAATGCCTCCAAATACATTTATAGATTTTTCAACTATCCCTTCTAATTCTCTTAATTGTTTTTATTTTTACATTATAGTTATACATAATAGTGGGGATCAATTTGACATAACCATACTTGAATGAATCAATTTTTTTTTCCATTTCAGTGTCCAGCACTTTCTTTTTCCCTGTACACCTCCATTCTCCTATTCCTCTTCCTCTGTTCTACTTGTTTTCTATTTATGTATTTTCAATTGGTGCTTTAAAGATACACATAAGAGTGGAATTCACTGTGGTATATTCAGATATGTACATAGCAGAATTTTGGCAATTTAATTCAGCAATTCTCCCTTTTCCCAACTCTCCTTACTTCCTCTTGATCCCTTTATTCTACTCCTCTGACCTCCCTATATTTTTATGAAATCTTCCTCCCACCCTATTATAGTTTGGATGTGAGGTGTCTCCCCAAAGCTCATGTGTGAGACAATACAAAAACATTTAGAGGAGAAATGATTGGATTATGACAGCCTTAACTCTATGGATGGATTAATCCCCTAATGGGGATAAACTGAGTGGTAACTGAAAACAAGTAGGATATGACTAGAAGAGATGGGCCATTAGGGTGTACCTTTGGGGTACATATTTTATCTGGTAAGTGGAGTCTTCTCTCTGCTTCCCAGTCATCATGTGAGCTGTTTCGCTCTGCCATACTTTTCCACCATGATATTGTGCCTCACTGGAGCTCAGAGGAATGGAGTTAGCTATCTATAGACTGAGACCTCTAAAACCATAAGCCCCCAAATAAACTCTTCCTCCTCTACAATTGTTCTGATCAGGTCTTTCAGTCACAGCCATGAAAAGGCTGACTAAAACACCTTCATTCCCCCAACCCTTTACTTTTCTCTAGCATCTGCATATGAGAGAAAACATTTGACCCTTGATTTTCTGAGTCTGACTTAGTTCACTTAACATGCTGTTCTTATGTTCCATCCATTTATCAGCAAATGCCATAATTTTTGTTCCTCTTTATGGCTGGTTAAAACTACATTGTGTATATATACCACATTCTCATCATCCATTCATCTGCTGACAGACATTTGGGCTGATTTCATAACTTTGCTATTGTGAATTTCACTGTTATAAACATGATGTGTCTGAATCACTATAATGTGATGATTTTAGTTCTTTTTATAAATACTGGGGAGTGGGATAGCTAGGTTGTATGATGGCTGTATTCCCAGTCTTTTAAGGAATCTCCATACTTCTTTCCAGTGTGGTTGTACTAATTTGCATGTCCACCAACAATGTATGAGTGAACATTTCTCAACATACCCTTGCCAGCATTTATTATTATTTGTATTCTTTGTGATTGGCATTCTAACTGAAGTGAAATGAACACTCAAGTTAGTTTTGTTTTGTATTTCCCAGATTTGCCAGTCATGTTTAACACTTTTTCCTAATTGATTAGTAATGTGTATTTCTGTTTCTCAGAAATGTCTCTTTGAATTTTTTTCCAATTTATTGATTAGATTGTTTCCTCTTTTTTTATTATTGGTTGTTTAGATTTTTTTTTCATTTCTTTGTTTATTCTGGCTACCAGCCACTGTCTGATAATTAGATGGTAACGATCTTCCCCCATTCTTTAGGCTCTCTCTTCTTAACATTTGTAATCCTTTCTTGGCTGTGCAGAAGATAATTTGACACCAACCTACTTATTGGTTCTTTGTTTATTTTTTCAGATTCAGGGGTCTTGCTAAGAAAGTTGGTGCCTATGCCAAAATGTTGGCGTGCTGATAATACATTTTCTTCTAGCAATTACAAACTTTCTGGTCTAATTTTTGGTTTTTAATACACTTTGAGTTGCCTTTCATGCAGGATGAAACATAGGGATGTAGATTCATTCTTCTACACATGGATATCCAGTTTCTGTAGCACCATTTGTTTAAAAAACCTAACTTTTCTTGAATGTATGTTTTTGGCATTTTGTCAAGAATCCATGTGGATTTATTTCTGTGTCTTCTATTCCATTGGTCTTCATGGTTGTTTTGATGCAAATACCAAGCTTTTTTTGCTGTTGTTGTTACAAACTTTGTAGTGCAATTCAAGATCAGGTACTCTGGTACTTCTAGCAACACTCTTCTTGTTCAATGTCGTTTTGGCTATTCTGGGTCTGTTAGTCTTCCAATAATTATTAGAATGTCTTCTTCTTCTTCTTCTTCTTCTTCTTCTTCTTCTTCTTCTTCTTCCTCTTCCTCTTCCTCTTCCTCTTCTTCGCCATTAGTATTTTAATGGAAATTGCATTGAATCTGTAATAAAGTTGGTAGTATGGCCTGATATTGACAATATAAATTCTGCCTATACAAGAATATGAGAAGTCTTTACTTCTTATAATATCTTCAATTTCTTTATTCAGTATTAGGTAGTTTCCATTGTAGATATCTTTAAAATCTGTGGTTCGATTTATCCCTAAATATTTATTTATTTATTGGCTTATTTGCTTATTTATTTATTTTGGTTATTGCAAAAGGTGTAGTTTTCCTGATTTTTTTTCTCAGAATATTCGTTATTGGGATATAGGAAAGCTATTGATTTATGTCGATCTTGTATCCTGCTGTGTTAAAGATTTAATTTATCAGCTATAGGAGTCTTTTGGTGAAATATTTTGAATCATCTAAATATAGAATCATATCATCAGCAAACCAAAATAATTAGTCTTCTTCTTTTGCTATTTATATTGCTTTAATTTCCTTCTCTTGCCTGATTTTTCAGGCTAAAGTTTTAAGAGCTGTATCAAACCTAAACCAGACAAAGACACTTCAAAGAAAGAAAACTTCAGACCAATATCTCTAATGAACCTAGATGCAAAAATCCTCAATAAAATTCTGGCGAATCGGATACAAAAACATATCAAAAAAATTGTGCACCATGATCAAGTAGGATTCATCCCTGGGATGCAAGGCTGGTTCAATATACGGAAATCAATAAATGTTATTCACCACATCAATAGACTTAAAAATAAGAACCATATGATCATCTCGATAGATGTGGAAAAAGCATTCGACAAAGTACAGCATCCCTTTATGTTCAAAACTCTAGAAAAACTAGGGATAACAGGAACATACCTCAATATTGTAAAAGCAATCTATGCTAAGCCTCAGGCTAGCATCATTCTGAATGGAG
>NW_026005742.1:0-6106 GCF_001458135.2 Marmota marmota marmota | reverse complement strand
CACATTCATATATATATATATGCACATTCATATATATATATATACACTCTCTCTTCGCACTTACACATTGTTCTACTACTATTAGAATTAGTGTGGTTCTGTAGGTTGCACTATTCATATATTAACTTCCCCCTTGTATGAATATAAACATATCCTGCCTGATTTTGTACAGGACAATCATTCACTCTCTACAAAAGGTTATTAGTTGCTAAGATAGTGAAACAAGTTAGAAGTTAAGAAGTTCAGGAGCCAGAAACACTATTATTTTAATCAAAATATTGAATATTCTACAATTTTGTATTTCATGTTATTTAATACATCTCAAGCTTATTATAAGTACATATAATCTCATCTGGATTATTCCAGATAAGACTAGATCCAGTGATTTTTGAAATGCTGAAGAGAAGATGTGGCGAAACTGCCATTTAAAATTTATGAGCAGGAGATCCTTGGCAGGAGCAGGACTGTAGTGGTGGCAGAGAGCCAGATAGGACCCAACCAGAAGCTGAATTTTACTTCTACTGGTTTATAGGATATTGATACAGCAAGCATAAGCTTTATTACTTTACCTTTAGAAGTTTTTAAATGTATGGATCAAGGTTGAAACTCCCAGCTCTAAACCAAGTAATACTTATAGGGATCTTTAGCTAAAAATAAACAAGTTAGCCCTTCAACAGATGAATGGATAAAGAAAATGTGGTATATATGTACAATGAAATATTATTCATATATAAAGAAGAATGAATTACAGCATTTGCTGGTAAATGGATGGAACTGGAGAATATCCTAAGTGAAATAAACCAATCCCCAAAAATGTTCTCTCTGATATACAAATGCTAACTTACAATAAGGGGACAGTAGGGAAGAATAGAAGTACTTTGGATTAAACAAAGCAGAAGGAAGGGAAGGGAGAGGGAATGGAAATAGGAAAAGATAGTAGAATGAATCAGACATTACTTTCCTATGTTCACATATGAATACACAACCAATGTAATTCCTCATCACATACAACCAGAAGAATGAGAAGTTATACTCCATATATTATACACTCTACTATCATGTTTAACTTACAAGAACAAATTAAAAAATAAACAAGTTAAAGGCAAAATGCATACAATAAAGAAATGTAGAAGCCTTTTGCTTCCAGAACTGACATGGCTAAGTATTGAAATAGCCAAAGTGCAGATCATCCATCTTCTTAACTAGCTTATTTTTACTAAGTCTGTAGATATCTATTTATTCCTTTCTTGGAATTAACATGTCTGTTACAAACTGTTTGTGAGCAATGCACAATATTAAACTCAAACCATGAACAATATTAAAATTTTCTTGATAATGTGGAACTGAGATAATTATATCAAGGCCATTGTAATTTTCCTTAAGATACTTGTCCTTGTAGCTTGACCTTGCTGTAGGTTTGAAATGAAGTTATAGGAGGCGTAAAGCTGATTTTCCTTTTTCTGTCCCTGAAGAATTACTTCATTGTCACGTTTTGAGCATCCAGGTAATTGCACATCTTTAGATGTGATTTACTTAATTACTCTCCGTTGAAGAATTGGTCCTAGGAAAATTGTTTTGGAAATATGAAATGTGCTTGGCAAACTAAAGATCTTTAGAAATTAAAAGTTATTAAGTTGTCTTTCTAGAGTATAGATATTCTAGAGTACTCTAAATAATAAGCAAACATGCAATGCCTTTTTCCCCCCCAAAATAAAGTTGCCATTAAAATAACCACAGATCTTAAGTGAGAGATATGTCTCTTTGTCTTTTTGAATGGAAATTAAAGGATGCATGCGAAGGTAAATTTGTCTTAGATATTGACATAGGGTATATCAAAGCCGCTGGTTGGTGGAGAAAGAGTATTGAGAGATGCTGGCAGAAGATAAAGAGGAATGGAGAGGAGATGCTAACAAGACACTTTGGTGAGAGACATTGAGAGGTGTGGGCTTGAAATGTGGAACGAACACGTTATGGATATAGGAATTTCTCTCCATATCTGCACAGAACCAGACCCGTTCTGGCAATGTACAAACAATGACTCTGGGAATATCACGGCTACAACCTTGGTATAAGTAATGGGGAGCCTGTGAATTGTCCCCTCAACATTATCATCAGTGATTCTCTTTCAGGCAGTGTCAAGGGCAGTGGACAATGGCCAGGGTCAATTGAAGAAGATAAGGAACATGGTGGATCCTAAGCAGGAATTAGTTTTTAAACATGTGCAAGACATAGTGCCAATGTTACACCATTCCAGCGTCACCCACTATCTACATTTCTCTTGGTGTGACACTCAGTTTTGCTGGAGGAGTGACATTCACTCAGAACATAATGTCAGTCCTGCTCCCTGGAATTGGGCAATGTGGCTTCCTGGTCTTGGGAATCATCCCTTTTGGAGACTCCCACAAATAATTACAGACTGCTTTTTATGAGCTGCTGAGGTTCAAACCATTAAACTGGTAGAAACTCAAACCATTATGATTTTGAGTTTTCAGTTAACTATACCCTCACTTTATTCCTGTGATCGGATAACATCCGATCTGTAACACTGTAATCAGAGATTGAGTTAGATAGAACAGGGTCCCAGGTGGAGCCCAGGCAGTGTTCCAGATTCAAGTGTATTTGTAGGACTGGTGGAACTTGCGTGACAAGCCCCATTTGCATGAGGGCTTGTGGTAATCTTGTAGGTGGGTCCTTACCATAAACCAATGTTAAATGGAGAGATTTTCAGAACTGTATAATATCATTCAGACTGTTCTCCATTCCTACTCATATCTGAATTTTGGTAAAAATCTGTTGCATTTAATTTAAATCTGTTCGAGTTTACAGCAATCTCCTATGGGAAAAACATAAACGTAAGCTATCCTGAAGTAGAGCCATGACATCAGAAGAAAAAAATTATATACTTTTTCATTTTTTGTTTCTGGAGATTGAAACCAGCAGTGCTTGTTCACTGGGCTACAGCCCCAGCCCTTTTTATTTTTTATTTTGAGACAGGTCTTGCTATATTGCTGGCCTTGAACTTGTGATCCTCTTCCCTTAGCTCCTGAATTGCTGGGATTAATGATGTGTACCACTGTGCCTGGATACCTTTGAGAAACATTACTTGGCAGAGTCTAGGCCCAGAGAGATAGGACACGTGGCCTTGGATCCAGAAATGCCTTGTTAGGGGTTTTGTCACAGCTGCCAAGTCATAAAGACAAATGGGCCCAGATGTAGTCCATAGAAAATTTGAAATGTTAAATTCAAGATAAAACTTGACCAGGCCCAGAGGGTACAAGTAAATTGTAGGGGCAGGTAAGGTAGATCCCCATGTCGTCTGCTGCTGCAGTTGCACAGGTACCCCTCCATTAGGTCAAATCTATGGCTGTGTTGTAGGAGGAGGTCCTATAAAACCAGCCAAGGCCCAAACTTGGTTTCCAGAAGTGTCAACAAGGTACGTGGATTCAAACTAAATATGAATGTGACTGCATTATACATACACCTTTAGGGATGGTGTATATATAGATAAACTATTAGTGGTTCGACTGGTCGTCTACTTTGTGTAGAAGAAGTAGCCATAGTTGAGATTATATGTGTATACCTGAACAGTAGCCAGTGAATAGGGGCCTAGACATAAAGGACTGACAGGTCAAAGACAAGGAAATCTAGGGGAGAGCATGTGAATAGATAGATGAAATTTGGCACAAAATGTGTAGATCTTCATGTCAAATTTTAATCCAACAGAAAGCATCCAATATAGTTAAGGCATTTGATGGTTAATTTTATGAGCCAACTTGACTGGGTCACAGGCTCCAGAGACATTTGGTCAAATATTCTTCTGGGTGTGTCTGAGGGTGTTTCTGGATTTAATTAACATATGAATTGGTAGAGTGAGAAAAGCAGATTATCCATACTAATGAGGGTAGGCCTTATCTAGTCAGTTGGAGGCCTAAGTAGAACAAAAAGGCTGACCTTCCTGCAACTAAGGCAGAATTTCCTTCTGCTTGACTTCCTTAACATCAGTTTTTTTCTTGCCTCTGCCCTTGAACTGAAACATTGGCTCTTTCTGGGTGCTAAGCCTGCTGGTTTTTGGACTAGAACTATACCACTGGCTCTCCAGCTTGCCAACCACACATCCTGAGACTTGTCAGCATCCATCATTCTCCTAGGTAGGTAGACAGATCTATAGATATGTCTGGTTGACCAATGGTTCTGCATGATATACAGATACTACCCCAAAGTACACAGCTGAATGTTAGCCCCTTTCTGGGGAGTCTCTGGACTCCCCAATGGTAGAACAGTGCACCTGGTTGTTCACTTTCCTTAGAAGGAGAAATGGCCATATGTGTGGTTATTTATCAGTTCCTGTGCAATGACCATTCTTTGGTTAGATGGTCAAGCACTTGGAAAGAAAAATATTTTAAAATTGGCAATAAAGAAAGAAAAAGATTTTAAAATTGGGGAGAAAAGCATGTGGCTAGACCTCCCTGAATGGGTGGCAGGGTCGGGGAGAAGAAGATATTTCCATCCTATGTGACCTCAGCAGAGAATTTTGATAACCAAGTAGGCTGGATAACCCAGTCTGTGAATACCAATCAGCCTCCTTCCCCAGCCAGCCCTGTCATCACCAATGGGCTCATGAACAGTGTGGCTATAGTGGCAGTGCTGGAGATTATACATGGACTCAGCTTTCACTCCCTAAGAACAACCTGGCAATAGCCACTACTCAGCGCCCTGTCTGCCAGTGGCACACACCAACATTGAGTCCCCTTACAACCTCTCTTTCCCTAGGGTGATCTACTGGTGGCAGTTTAATCACATTGGATCACTCCCACTATGGAAGAGGCAGCATTCTGTTATTCCTGAAAACAATATTTACTCTAGATATAGATTTGCCTTCTCTCATGTAATGATTTTGCGCAAACTTCTTTGGATTTGCAGAATGCCTTATATACCATCATCATATTCTGCATAGCATTGCTTCTGATCAAGGAAATCACATCATAAGAAAAAAGAAGTGGGGAAATGGGTCCATGTTCATAAGACTCACTGATATTACCATGTTCTCTAATGTCCTAAGGTTGCTGGTCTATTAGAATGATGAAGTGTTCTTTAAAGACTTAGTCACAGCTCCAGGTAGGTGGTAATTCCTTGAAACACGGAGAGAGGCATCTCTAGAAGACTGCATATGCTCGGAATAAGTTTTCAAAATGTGGTGCTTCTTCTCTTATAACCAGAATTTATGGGCCCAAAAGTCAAGGGGAAAGAGTGGAATTGGCATCACTTATTATTACCCCTAGTAGTCCACTAGCAAAATTTTCCTGTGACATTATGCTTGACTTTGTAAGGGTCCCGCGAAACGTCAGAGAAAGAGACCACCAAGTGACCACTCATGCAATTGGCAGAAGGGGATTTATTTAACCAGCATGCTGGGGCTCCATGCCCACTCAAGAAGGGAAAGCAGCCCAGAGCCCGGAGCAGGGGCTGAGCACTGCTTAAGTACACTTTTTTTTGGGAGGGCGGGGGTTTTACATACATCACAGTCTCCTTTAACAAATCATTATACACCGTGGGAAAATCAAACAACAACTCCTAAACATGATTAGTTCATTCATTGGCGGGAACAGGTCAGGCTGGAGTGATAGGTCATTTCTAAACGGGGTACACATTCAAACTGATTGGTTTTAGGGCCTAGAGGACTATGTGACCAGTTACACAGAGTCCCTAGTTACTGGACAACCAGGGAGTCAGTGGGAATATTTACTGGGCAATTCCAGTATTGTCCTAACAGCTACAGGGATTTCAGGTTTTGCAGGTAACATGGAAACCTAACAATACCTCCTTTACATTTTAACTCAGACCTTGCAGCTTAGAAACTTTTACAACACCCGGTCTTTTACCCTTTAACTTTTACGCTTTAACTTCAATTTCTTTTACCCTTACAACTTGTAGAAATCTTAGTTTGAAAAGGAGAAATACTTCTACCAGAAGATGTTTATAACTCCAGTGAAATGTAATTTAACACTACAGTTCAGCCACATTGGGCTTTTCAAGAATCTGAATCAACAAGCAAAGAAGGGGATTACAGAGTTGGCTAGGAAGATTGTTCCTGACTGCCGGGGGGGGG
>NW_026005741.1:0-6109 GCF_001458135.2 Marmota marmota marmota | reverse complement strand
TCTGGCTATAGGATACAGTCCGTGTGAGGCCGTTCCCTCCTCCCCCCCTGGTGTCTCTCAAGAACCTGTTAGCTTAGGTTTATTCCTGGCCTCTCGTCCCCTGGCTTCTCCTGCTAGCCCGGCCTTCCCCAATGTGATGCCTCTCGGCAGTTCAAACTGTACTCTGGGCCAGCAGTTTGCTGGGTGTGGAGGGTGGCTATTGGGAACCGGCACCCTATTGTTTTCATTTTTTCCGCTTGCCCCTCCCCCAGAGCTGGCAAGACAGATTTCCTTTTCGCCGCTGATGGGAGGGGGAGTTGGAGGTCAGGTGTCTTTACCTTTCCCCATGTCTCTATGCAGGCTCGTTCTGATAATCCCTCCCCCGGAAAGCCTGAGAGAGATTTTATGCAAATTCCCCGCTGTATGGGAGATGGGCTGAGTAACACACACCTGTTTTATTGTTGCAAGATGGTGGCCACTGGCTTCCTTGGTGGACTTTCCATTGTGGGGGATAGAACTGGACCGCTTCCTTCCCCGTCTCAAACCGTCTCAAACTCAGCCCGGAGCTCAGTGAGGGCACAGCCGGCAGGACTCCACAGAATCCGTAGTGCTGTTTCTCTCTACTTGTTGGTCACTTCTCGGTGGCGCCCCGCCATCTGTAGCTGCGGGGTGGGCCGCAGGGTGGGCCGTGGATCAGTCAGCCTGGATCTCCGGTCGCAGGGTTGGCTCACGTTTGAGATTCAGTAACCGGTCCTCAGTGATGGAAATCCTTCCTCTAGGTTTCAGTGCACCCCAATTTTGCTGGAAATTCCTAACAAGATAGCTCTTTGTCGTTCTAACTTGTTATTCACCTGTGCAGTGATGTGGTACATGGGGTGTGATGCACTCTATTCGCGGCCATCTTCCCCTCCCACTCTGATTTACATCTTGAGTTACACAGAGCCATAAAGAAGAATGAAATTATGGTATTTACTGGTAAATGAATGAACTGGAGAACATGCTAAGTGAAATAAATCAGACCCAGAAAATTAAGGGTCAAATGTTTTCTCTCATATGCATAAGCTAGACCAAAATAAAAAAAAAAGAGGAGGGAATGAAATTAACAAAATTATGCTATGTACATATATGAATATACCACAGTGAATTCCATCTTAATGTACATCTGTAAGTACTAATTTTTTAAAAAGTATGAATAAATAAACAGAAAACCAGTAAAGTAGAGAGGAGACGAATGGGGGAGGAGACAGGAAGGCAAAAGGGAGGTACTGAGGAGAGAAATGGAGCAAATATTCCATGTATGTACATTAAAATGAACCCCAATATTATATATAATTCATTAATTTTTAAAATGTGTTTAGGGGTGGAGGCATGCCTGGAAAATCCATATATGACTTCCATTCACACATCATGAGCTTCTTTGTCTTATGTGCCCTGGACTTGGTGAATATCCAGGTATTGGTACTTTATTCAACAAGTTTCCT
The DNA here is from genome assembly GCF_001458135.2 of Marmota marmota marmota. Lineage (NCBI taxonomy): Eukaryota > Metazoa > Chordata > Mammalia > Rodentia > Sciuridae > Marmota > Marmota marmota. Next base: position 4,649 of record NW_026005741.1, on the reverse strand, counting down.
CTGCTCTTCCCAGTATCAGCACCACTTTGAGAGAAGGCACTAAACCCTATTTACTAAATACTTAAGTTCAAAGTCATGTGCTGATCAACCTTAGGGAAAACAAAAACTTGCTGAAAATAGTCTCCATACTTCCTCTAATCCAGGTATACAATTATTGTAACACTCTGAAATAGATTGATAAATAAGCTATTAAAGACAGTACAATTACTATATACATTTCATAGGGGTTGAAAAGGGGACGAGAAAAATGGGCAAAAAAAGAAAGATAGGGAAGAATAATACACACCAAGGTAAAAAGAAGAAAATTATGGATGGAGAATGGATTTGAGGCAGCTGCAAGTAATTTAGGAGGGAAAAGAGAAACTAAGAAGAACAAGTGTAAATAAACTACTCCAAGAAAATGAAGATAGAGTGATTCCAGTTAATATTTTAAATACAGTTAATACTTTAAATACAGATAAAACATTAGAAGAAATACAATCAAATGGGTTAAGGACACAATGTCAAATACTACTACATTTATCAATCCAGAATGAAGAATAACATATGCAAGGTCAAATTTGACTTTAGAGCTAATTATAATAATCCAGGCCAAAGTGGAGAAATTTCTTTTTGAGATTTCCTCATTTGGATTTCATCAGGATTTGGGACCTTTAGAAAATGTCCACCACTCTTCAGCTTTGAATCCTGCTACAGGTGCTGGGGCACAAGAGCTACTTCCCTGGTTGCTATATACTTACCACCAGCCAGTTCTTGTTCATTAGCCCTTCAAGAAAGCAAGCATGAGCCTGCATGCTTGAAGGAGGCTGTGCTGTGTCTACTGGCTGTTTCTACTGGATCCAGTGCAGTGGTCAAGGCTGTCACACTGATTGCTATGGGACACTGCACCTACTCACCTCCAAAGGGGTTTCTTTAAAGAATCATAGAGGCAGATGGCTGTCTGAAAGTGTGAGACCTGTTATCTGGGGCTGTCTGTGCTTGGTCTGTGGTGCAGAAGCCTTCCCCTTGGCTGATGTGGATCGCTAGGGTACCATCTCTTTGACTCAGGTAAAGAGTTAGTTGACCCACCTGCGTCTGAGTTCCTGGTGCCCATGTCAGTGAATTGCTGGTGCCTGCTGCCCTCTGCTGGGACTTTTTGAAGCAGTCATATCAAAGCACTTGGTGGCCACCTGCACCTGTGGGGCCTGTGGGTGAAGGCTGTCTGCAGCACAGAATCCTCCAATGAGGCTGTTATAGATGACTGAAGTACTGTCCCTGTGACTGGGATAGAGAGTGGGTAGCCAGCCTGCATGTGAGATCTTACTACCCATGGTTGTTAATCATTGACACCTGCTCCCTCCACTGGGACTGACTAAGGGTGATGCAGTTGAAACACCTGGCAGTTGCCTATAGGTTGAGACTTTTTGTGAACTATCCATGGCCTCCATTATAAATGGTGCCACTCACTGGGGTTTTAGCTGTCACCATAATGGGGACAGCATGTCAATTGGCCCTACTTTACCTGAGCTCCTGTGGAGGCTGTGTGGAGCATCTGGGTTGGGGTTGGAACTCCATGGGAATCAGCTCCATCCCAACCCTCTTATCTACAGAGAGAGGGAGTGGGGTTCAGTAACTTTCAGCTAACAGCCATCCCCCACAAGATCCCTCTAGATGGATGACTGAGACAACCCATTCAGAGATATGCCCTTTGGTCTCATCTGTTGCTATCTGAAGGTGGGGAGAAGCTGTGTTAATTTAATTTCTCCTAGGGAACCTGGATGGTTATGGATGCCATGCCTGCTGCAGCTTCAGTCCACCACGTGGGTTAAATTGCTTGATCTCCTGCACTGTCTTTGTTGTTCTTGTCCTATTTTAACTTGGTCTGCTTTTCTTTACAGTTGTTGTAAAGGAGGTAAGCCATGTGCTTTTCCCACCTCTCTTTCTGTCTGTGTGTTACTCCTCCCCTCTGACCGCACCATTATTCAAGGTTTAGGATCAAGGAATTATGTCCTTGTTTCTGACTCTGATAATCAAACTCCAAGTCTCTCTGGTCTCCAACTGTCCAATATTGAGTTCTGAAGTCTGTACTCTGTCATCCACCTCTCTGGTCAGCTCTTCTTTAGTGTCTTCCTCATCACCACACAATATGTGGCACAAAAGCAATGTTTAGAGCCAAATAAATATTTTGACATTACTTTTTTTAAGAATGTAGAAATTAATCACTAAGGAAATAGTAAGTCTACTGATAAATATAATTGTCAAGGGACACTGGAAACTTAGAATGATATTGAAAGTCTACAATGCATCTTATCCCAAGCAACAAGGTTTTCCTATCCCTTCTCTTTGTATCTCCTTTGATTTTTTTTAGTGCTTATGAAAAATCTCTGGCACAGTTGGAATAATTGAATGCTGTAGATGTTGTTAAGTGAAAGTACAGGAGATTTGTGTCCATGACACAGGCATAGTCACGTTCAATTTGCCCCGTATTCTATGGCATATTCCTGAATAGGAGGAAAGTACACTCAGAAATGCACCACATATGTTGCATCCATGCCAATTATGGTCAGGATTTGTGTACAATGCAATGGCCTATTTGATGTTCAACACACACTTTAATTTTTGTTGTCCACGGTGCCACAAATGGTATAGTCTCTGGGAAATCAGAAATTCAAAAGAATTAATCATTTCTCTGCAAATACACAGCATATACTTATTTAAGGACCAAATTAAAGAGCAACATTATAGAAATTGGAATGCAATAACTTCAGATTGCAAGACATTTTAGTTACATGATATGATAACACTTATTATTAATAATAATTATCTCACTTACATTTGTCTCTATTTTATACCTTGATCACATATTTATTACACATCACCCATTATCTTTTTAATCCATACTCAATGCAGTTGTGTCAACTGGAATTCAACTCATATGATAAAGCTGAGTCTAAGGGACACTAACAACCTGCTCTATGTCCACAAAATAATAAGTTGAGCCAACAGCAGTCAAAAGTAAGTTGCTGAATTGAAATTTAATATCTAAAGCACCAAGCAATAGAATCAATGCACCTAGTTTCAAACTCTGCTTTAAAAAAAAAAGTAAGTTGTTGATCTCAGAGTTAAGATGCACTAATCTTTTTCATTGCTTCCCAGACACCAGAATATTTTAAACAGAGGTTCATAGATCTTAATGGAAGGTACATCTCAGGTATATTTTTAAACTTTTTTCAGTTTCCTAAGTAGCAATAAAATCAAGAGCTGATCATATTAATCAAATCAAGTGGGCCAATTACAAGAATGAAGGAGATGTGGACAGCCTCTAGGATATCCTAGAACAGGAGAAAGCGGGGGATCTGTGCTGAATTATTTTGCACCCACTTTTTGTTTTATCTTTTCTTCTGACCTCAGCCATTCTTCCTAAATTGGTGCAGACTAGATGTTTAGCTTTGCTGTATTTTAAACATAAGTCTACTGATAAATATAATTTATCATGGATTGAAATCCTCTTACTTTAGTTACATGAAGATAACCTGCTTCATTATTTGTCAGGTCTTGCTATGCTTGAATAGGTCCCAACCAGATGCAATGGTTTCTGACATTAGACTGTTCTGCTATAAACTCTCTTCAGGGTGCTTTTAATGTCCCTGTTCCTCAGGCTGTAGATGAAGGGATTCTGCATGGGGGTCACCACAGTATACAGCACTGAGGCCACTGCACCCTTCCTGGGAGAATGTGATACAGCTGATCCAAGGTATACTCCAAAGCCTGTTCCATAAAATAAGCAAACAACTGACAGGTGAGAACCACAGGTAGAGAAAGCTTTAAATTTCCAACCTGAGGAAGGGATTTTCAGAATGGAAGAAATAATTTTATAATAAGAGAAAACATACCTGAAATGGGAAAAAAAAACCAAACATGGTGCCAACAAAATATTTGACAATGTTTTTAGAGAAGGTATCAGAACATTATAGATTAAGGAGTTCAGAAGGGTCACAGAAGAAGTTAGAAACTTCTACATCCTTGAAGTTGGTAAATTGTAAGATAGTCAAATTATGCAGCTGGGAGTCCAAAAGGCTAAACAAAAAAGATGTCAAAACTAATAAGCCACAAACAGAATCGAGGGTTCATAATGACTGAGTAATGCAGGGGATGACAGATGGCTGTAAAACAATCAAAGGCCATCAAAATCAGAAGCATATCATCCATACATGCAAAAATGGCAAAAAGAGACATTTGTATCAGGCAGCCCACGTAGGAAATGACTCTACTGTGAATCCGAATGTCCATAATCATCTTTGGGACTGTGGGGAGATGAAGAATATGACAGCCAATGACAGGCTGGAGAGGAAGAAGTACATGGGGGTGTGGAGGTGGGAGTCAGAGCTGACAGCCAAGATGATAAGCAGGATCCCAAGCACTGTGACCAGGTACATGGACAGGAACAATCCAAAGAGGAGGGGCTGCAATTCTGGATCATCTGAGAATTCCATGACATAAAATTCTGAAATGTATGTTAGATTTTGTGTTTCCATAGTGCTAGAACACCTTTAGATAGGAAAAAGTGTAGGAAAAAAGCAAAAACATAAATGGGCACCCAGGATCCTGTATATATTTAAATTCTAGTTAAGTATTCACACATGAGGTCTATACACAAAAAGTACTCAATT
>NW_026005740.1:0-6110 GCF_001458135.2 Marmota marmota marmota | reverse complement strand
AGAGGTCACATTTTCTATGAAATATACTTGTTGAGCCTTCTTTCTTCTGTTATAACAAAATACCTGAAACTGGATAATTTATAAAGAATTAAGGTTTATTTAGAGTACAAATTTAAGGTGGGTCAGTCTAATTCCAACAAGCTGGCATTTATAAGGACCTTCTTGGTCTTCATAACATGGCAGAAGGCATCAGATGGTGAGCTAGAGCAAGTGAACTCTCTCAGATCTCTTTTCTCTTCTAATAAAGCCACTACTGCCACTATGGGGGCCCCACCTTCATGCCCTCATCTAATCCTAATTATTTCCCAAAACCTCACCTCCAAGTGCCATTAACATATGAATCTGGGTATTAAGTTTCCAACACCTGAACTTTCAGGGGACATAGTCAAATCAATTTGACACTCAAGCCTATCTAGAAGAAATTAGAATAAGGGACTTAGAGAGGGAAGCTGCCTGGTAAAAAGGGTTGTCAGTTCAAGAGGCATTTCCAGCATTGTTATGGTGTCTCTGATGGAGACAGGAGGCAGAGAGGAGACCTAATAGTAAACCTGCAATATTATTGGGGTCACCACTGACCCATAACTAACTCTGTTCCCCCATCCCCAGGTCTTGCCAATTGTGGTTTTCTTCAGCACTGTGACGTCCATGTTCTACTACATGGGATTGATGCAGTGGATCATCAGAAAGGTACTGGGATTGGGACATACAAGGTGACAGGTGCAGAGTTGATTATTTCAGGTACAAAATCTTAAATGCCTTTTATCCAGGCATTTCCAAAGTGCCTTTCTCTTCCTACAAATATTCACCTCCATCACCAAAGTTATTACATTGAAACGCCAAATCCTGCACGTGCCCTAAGGGGAATTTTATCTCAGGGTCTTCTAATAGGGCTTTGATTTACAACCCACTGGATAACTCCATGAAACCATAGCAGTTACGTCTTTAACCAAGCAATTGAGGTCAAATACCTGCCAGGGGGACGTGGTGTTAATCCCTCCTCACAGTTACCTACACTAGGCCTCATACATACTGACAACTTGTCTTTAGAAAGTTACCAGAGTAGGTATGCCTCATCTTAGAGTTGCTAGAGAAATTAAAGCAGGAAAGCGAAGTGCTTTTCACTCTGGTGGTGGGGGAGTTTTATAAGCACACTTTTTTTTTTAAATGTAAGAGTTAAACTCATTCTTGCTGCTCCAGCAATTGAGTTCTACTCTCATGTCAGATCAGAAAACTAGATATTTGTAAGCTAGTTTGGATGCACATGGAAGCAGACCAATGCACACAGGGCTTGAGGGACAACCACAGCCTTCCTTTGATTCCTGTAAATAAATCAAAATATACAACCAGAAAGAGAAAAGACAGGAGAAAGAGAGAAAGAAAGAATAAGAATACCAGCAGAATTTGCAATCACAGTGAGCTCCAGTACTCATAATTTCCTGATTATTGGTTTATATATTCAGAATTACTGCACTCACATTTAGAATCCAAATTTTTAAAATTCTGGTAATAATATTATTTGATGATAATATGTATCTGCTTAGAATCTTTGGAAAATGCACAGGAATAACTGCTTTTTTAAAGGAGAAAAAAAGGTCAATGGTAGAAACGCTGCTTAGCATAACAAGGTCATGAGTTCAATCACCAGAACCAAAATAAAGCAATTTTTAAAAATAAGAAGAAAGTATATAGTGCTTGTGTGAAATAATCTTACAGAGAAAGAGAGAGAAAGCCTTAAAAACAAATACAAATATGTTAAAAATGATCATAAAAGTCTTTATTGTATCATAAATGCATGTAGATAATGTTATATATAACTGACAATGAAATTATACATCATTTTACATCTTGCTTTTCCAACCACTATTCAATGTAGCCATTTCCCATGCTAATAAATAATATCTGAAAGTAAATGTTTTTTAAAAAAGAATTACTGTACTCATATAGCTAAGTGGAAAGAAAGGAAATAGAATTTAACAAGAAGTTTGCATCCTGAGATAGGTATCATGGTCACTGGTTGAAAGGTTTATTAGTCACCTTTCCATTACTATGATAAATATCTGAGATAATCAACTTCTATAGAAGAAAGGTTTATTTAGGCTCACAGTTTTGGAAGTTTTGGTCCATGATTGATTTGCCTTGCTGCTTTGGGGCAGGGAATGCCTGCTCACCTGATGACCAGAATGTGAAAAGGGAAAGGAAATGACTGAGATTCCACAATATCTCCCAATGGCAGTGACCTAAGATCTCCCGCCAGGCATGGCCTTTTAAAGTTTTCACCACCAGTTGATAGTGATACAGTCTGGAGACTAAGCCTTTAACACATGGGGCTCTGGGGGACATTTCAGATTCAAATTATCACAGTAGGATCCATAAAACACTTTCATTTGAATTAATCAGAAAAAGCCAAACTTCAACTACATCTCACTATTTAATAGTTGACAAAACCACTTTCTTTGACAAAACAACTATTCTGTACTTTGGTTTCCACTTCTGTCAAATGGGCATAATACATAGGACATACTTCAAAAAGTAAAGATTCAATGCATTTCCTAGGTCAAGGGCTTACAACAGTGCCTAGAGTGCAGAAAAGCCCACCATAAGTGTTAACAATTATCACTTATTACTTTTATAAAGCATATCTGTAGAAATCATTTGTCTAATGTTCAAAAGTCTATACAATGACTCAGACTTACCACCCTTACAGGAGGATTTGATCAGCCTGCTCTATGGGCTAGATGGTTTATACATACATTTATCACCATCACCAACCTGCCCATGATTATTGAAGGCCTCAATATTTTACTCCAGTTCAAAAACGTTACCCCACTCTGAAGTTTATTATATAGACATAGTTCATCACTGACTTTGTCCCTTTCTTCCTTTTAGATCGGATGGATAATGCTTGTTACTATGGGCTCATCTCCTATTGAGTCTGTAGTTGCTGCTGGCAATATATTTGTTGGACACGTAAGTTGCAATACCAAGAAAGCAAGCAATACAAGACATCTACTAAATGGATAGTCTCTTTCTGAAACACAGAATAGGAAAATACCATGGTATTGTCATTTCTTTTAGTGTGGAAAAAAAGATGTAAATAAGGGACCCTTAATTTTGGCAATGTCCAGATTCCAGAAAGAGAGGAAAGAAAGGTACCTCCCAGGTGTTTAGATATACTGGTATGGAATTGGGTTCCTGTAAGTTGTGAAGAAAAGTCGAGATATTTTATTAAAGCATAGGGCTTCTCATATAAAATTCTCTCTACAGTCTTTTCTGAGTTCATTGAATTGTTGAGGTTTCTGGTTGACTCTTCAGAAACAAGCAGCTCATCTCCTCAAATGGATTCCACTGTCTTAAAGCTGTAAACATGTAAAAGACAGCCTTGTATTCTACACTGCAATGCCTGTGGCAGTAAAGAAAACCAACAAAGGCCTTTTGCCAACAACCATGCAGCTGTATGAATAATTCTCATTCTCAACTTGTCCAAACTGGCCAACATTCTGTCTTTGCTGAGCATGAGTATAAAATGCCTTTATGTTTTTTTTCTTCTCATTAAAGATATACTTTTGGGCTACAAATTTCACTTCCTTGATCCATCACAGGGATAAATGCTCTTTTGCCTGAAATCCATTTAAGCAAAGAAATATGATGCCAAGGATGTCCCTCAAAATAGCAGTATTCCTAAGAGGTGGAAAAGTGAGGAATGGTAATAAGCTACTCATCCCTCAGGATATATAGCTTCAGGGAGAATGGAATAATGCACCAATGAAGCCAAGGGTGAATATTGGCCAGAACCACTGTCCAGAAAAATTGGACTTGAAGCAAAAATGCAGTCACCCAGTGAAACACAGCTCCAAATGCCAGGCTTCCTACTGCTCCAATTTCTCCAGGAAGACTGAGCCTTCTTGGTAAGCCCAGCTCACCAGCCTGGAGCTCTTTAGTGGATATAGATGAAACATATTTCCTTCCCCTATGAGTTGAAATTATAATAATTACAGTCATAAAATCTCTCAGGACTAATTAGGGCACCATCTTGAGTTGATTGCTACTACCTGCAGGATAAGAAGGCTCACGTATTTGGACTCCTATTTAGTCTATAAACTGAGGCTCAATGCATTAAGTCTTATATAACAATTAGAAATAATAAGGATAAAATTGTAAAATTGCACCCATGCTCCTATAGTACTTAATTTGATACTTAATATGCTGAAAACACAGCTATTATTGATGGAGATCCCTACAGGGCAGGCAGGCTGCCCTCCTTAATGAGATTTGAGTCTTTATAACTACACTCTGTCCAGTTCCTTTCTACCCATCAGAGAGGGATCATCTGAGTTTCAATTACAAAAGTGCCTAAGGGTACCTTCTTTGTAATTGCTGGTATTTTTTTAATACACCTGTCTCTTATTTTCCTGAAGTCTTTAGAAACAGGTTGAGTCTGTCTAGATGAAGCTAAATGGTGAAAAGTCACAGACCACAAGAATTCCACAGTCCACGAGCCAGACCACTGGGCAGTTACTTGGTCAGCCCTTGATCCTCATAGAATCCAGTCTATGCTAGATGGAGGCACCCTATAACTAGCTTCACAAATGTCAGGGTTTACCCATGACCATATATGACAATGACCTAGAGCTCAGATGACCCAGACATTCTCAAACTTGAGCAAGTCTCATAATTACTTGGAAGACTTATAAAAACACAAATTGCTGGCCCTACCCCCAGAGTTTCTGATTCCATAAGTCAAAGAATTTGAATTTCTAACAATTCCCAAGTGATGCTGATGGAGTTGGTTCAAGGCTGACTCTTAGAAATACGGATTTAGGTAATGAAATGTTGTGCTGATTACACTCCTCCTCTAATATTTTAAAGGTCACATTTAATCCAATTATCCTTCTCTTTCTTCAGACAGACTCTCCACTGCTGGTCCGACCATATTTACCATATATCACCAGGTCAGAACTCCATGCCATCATGACTGCTGGCTTTGCTACAATTGCTGGAAGTGTCTTGGGTGCATACATTTCTTTTGGAGTAAGACTGTTTTGGAATTAACTTATGCAAATTTCAACCTCTTCTTTCTTTGATATTGTTATTTATTTGTTTTTTCCTTCCTTTTTTCTTTTCTTTTTTCTTTCCCATTGCCAGTGTAAAAGGAAGCCAAGAGAGTGCCTTTTTTGTAGTATGGCAAAAGTTAGTCAGTTTTCTTTGGCATTTGAATATAGTGACCCAAGGAGTTTGGGGTCTTCACTTTCATGTTCTTGCCTCCTAAATGTGAATTATTTCCAACCACAGCAATAGAAATCATATGATGAGGTTACTTTGACTAGAAGTTTAAATCTGTTTTTTAAAAAAATTAAAAACTATTACTACTACTAGTAAAGATTTTAACAGGGGTCAGCCAACTATGGATGATTGGCCAAATCCAGAGCATAACTTATTTTTATAAATAAAGTTTTATTAGAAACCAGGTACTCCTATTTATTTGTCTTTGGCATAGTTGTGGCCTTCAAAACCACAATTATCTACTCTATGACCTTTTCAAAACAGATTTTTGGAACCTTGACCTACAGCAGTTGTTCTCAAACCTTACTGCACATTAGAATCACCTATAAATTTTCAAAGACCTTAATTCCCAGGCCCATAGCCCTGGCTAACTAAACAAAATTTGTTGGGGTGAGGCCCAGCCATCAGTATTTTTAAAACTTCTCAGATTTCAACTGAAAGCCATAAGCTGGTGGCCTATGGTGTAGGTCTGGAGAATGCTGTGATAGCCAATATTGTGCTCTGTGCATAGGCTGATAAGCCACACATTGACATAGACCTTGGCAGAGAAACCTAATCGTACAGGCAATACTCTGTGATTCGGGTGTCTAGGATCTCTTGCAAGACAAGTGAGTTTCATTCCAGATTCTTCATTCAAGCTGGGGACAGCCAACTAGTAGAAAGAAGGAAGAAGAAAAAAGTGAAGGATATATTAGAGATAAGCAATATGAATGGATCCCTAGATTATTCACTCTGCCCCTACTGTGGGAATGCTGCCTTTAAAAATGGGCTAGGTCAGCTATCCCATTCCTTGGTATTTATCTTAAAGAACTGAAATCAGAATATTATAA
>NW_026005739.1:0-6113 GCF_001458135.2 Marmota marmota marmota | reverse complement strand
GTCAATAACCAGGACATGGAACTCTCCTGGAAGAATTTTTAAAATCTGCATGATTCTCTCCACAAATGAAAAGAGCTCAAGCTCTTGTCAAAGTGGCTCCAGGAGACCAGTCCATGCCCACTACCACCCTCAGACAGAAACACACAGCAACACAAGGGTTAGAAACAAGGTCTCAAATACAACCCTCTGTGCCTGGAAAGAGGAGTCATAAAATACTTCCATTAGCCATTAATGTTTTAAAAAGGCATTTAAGAAAAAAAAATCCCACCATGAAGGTTCAACTTCAAGTACTAATTTAATGGTTAAGTTGTAATTGTTCTTTGAAATAATATTCCTATGGTCCAGAAAATATTCACCATATTTATAATTGATTTTATGAGCAAACGCTTTCCACTGTGATATGGACATCAGTCCCTTTTGCTCTAATGAGAGGAGAACACTGGCTTTTGATAAGAAGTCACTAGAAAATATATTTCCATTATGACTATATAAAACTAGTTAAGGTACTTGCCTCCACGGCTCTGGACAGAGCCCAACTGCCTGGGTATGAAACTGTCATCCTTCACACAATGCGGGCCGCATTGAGCATGGCAGAACTCCTAAAACCCAGTGTGTTCTTAACAAGATCTACTGCTGTGTGATCATGAACACATGACGTTTTAGGCATGATCTCCCAGATTTTTTTTCACTCTTTTTCTGTACAACTGAGTGAGCACCACAAGTGGACAGGAAGGCAGGAAGTATGGTCCTGGGTGGCTGGATTGCATGTGAGCCAGGACAGTGCATTGTACTGCTCCAAAACAAACTTTAAAACATCAGATGTGGTCTTGGAGTCCAGAGGGTGTGGAACCCATTGAGAATTCCTGGTAGGGAGAAGTTCATCCGACTGTGCTACAGAGATGTGGTGATGAAGTGAAGCCTTTAGGAAGAGAGGGCACTGGTTCTGAGTCTGGGGACATGATGACCAAAAACCACTGGGAGAGATTCGCAGCTTTGACAGTTGACACAAAATACCCAAGGGCCAAGGGCTGCTGCTTGAGCCCCTCTTGTGCCTCTCTTGAGAGAAGACACTTGCCCTGGCTCAGACTGTGCTGGAAGTGAGAGCCCACATCAATTCCAGAAGGAGAGTCTGAGGAGAGAACTGGGGAGGAGTTGGGAGAGGAATGGAGGTTCCCAGTCATTAATATGCCAATGTCATTGTCCATATCATCTGGAAATGGAAGGTCAACAAACATCATCATTGTTAGGGCTGAACCTATACTCATTGGGATAGTTTGCTGAGCCACCTGGATGGTTGATGATGCTGAGAACACTAGGATGTACAAGATGCATCTTGAGGGGTGTACAGCTGATAAGACTACAGGTTCAGTACAGTATTTCAGCCCCAAACAGAGCCCATTGTGACAGCATCTGGCATCACTACAAAGGACCCCTGGAACTCCATGGGGGGCTCCACATATCCAGCACACACCCTTGAGCTGTTTGCTGATTGTAGTGAACATTCTCCAAGGATGATACTCCAAACTTTAAGCTACCCATTGCCAAGATGCTCAAGTGTTCCAATCACAACTCTCCAGGGCAGTGATATCATTTGCACAATGCCTATGCACCTTCCCACAGTTTCTGCAGTCAAATCTTTGTGCAGATATTTTACTCTTCTGTGACCTATTTGGTAAAGCAATATTCACACTGCAAGTCTCTAATAACTCCCCATGGAGGTCAGTGCAGGAAGCCAAGAGCCAGTGCTTTTCGTGGGATAGACAATAGTCCACGAAGAGCACGTTGTACTTCTGGCTGGCCTCACCAAAGTTCTGTCCAAGCTCTTTCTGCTTTGATTTGTCTTTGATTGGGCACAATAGAAAAGGAGGGGAGTAAAGATGGATTGGACTGGGCTGCTCAGGGTTCTTAAGAGTCATCTCAATGCTGGCTGCAAGTCCAAATCCTGTGAGGGATTTAATGTGGATCTGTGTGGGCAGAGGTCACCTGCACTGGCAGTACATGGAAAATGCCATGGACTTCAAGTATTGATTGTGGAAAACTTGTTTATTCTTCACTGTCTGAAGCATGTACTGGCAAGGCACAATCTGGAGAAAGAAAGAATTTCTCATATGCTCAGATAAATTATCCAGCATTTCTGTGCAGCAGCACATCAAACTCAAGAGCCAGAAGTTTCCAGAAGTGGAGTCTTCCTCTGCAGTGTAGGTGAATGGGACCACCAAGTAAATGACAACAGCAGGAGGATAGGCTTGGCTGTCTGCATAGTCAGGCTCTGTGGGAATTCTGATTCTCTCCCTTTCTGTAACACTTTCTTGTCCATCCTGCATGGGCTGGGAGAAATTCTGCCCAAGATCAGTGTTTCCACAACAGCCCATGTTCCCTTGTGTTCTGTCAGTGGCACTGCCCCCAACACTGGGGTTCTGCCCTCTAACACTACCACTGAGTCCTGAGGAAGAAGTAGTGCTCATCTGGTTAATACCCAGAGCAGAAGCAGATGATGAGACTGGGGGCACAGAGGAACCGTATGTGGAACTACTTGTTGTGGAGTTTGTAGAACCACCAGTAGAGGTGAGATTGAATGCACTGCTAGCTGGGGGAACTGCTGATCCTGAATTTGAAGCTAAAGGCCTAGCATTCCCAGGTGGAGCTTGTCCTTGTGTTGCTGCTGGTGGGGTCTGGTATTTAGTTAGTATCAATAGGCTGCTGTCCAGCTGCAGAGTGGCTAAATTAGGTGCTAGTTGATGGTGGCAAACTTGTGCATAAAGTCTGAGTCTGGAATTATTGTCATTGTCCTCACTGCTCCAAGGCTGGTTAAACCATTTGCTCACAAACTTATCTGTCAGCTTCTGTGCCATGGTCTTTCCCATATGCATGATGCCATCACATAGAACTTTGCAAATGAGCTTGTGCTGCCCAAGCCTACACATCTTATATACAGCACTCAAGTCCCTGAAGAAAGTTTTGGCTCCTTTGAGCAAGGCCTAATTTTCTGGACACACCACAATATAGGCAACTTCACGGTGGCCCCACATGCGTCCAACAACAGCCTTTCCCAAAAGGGCAAGGAGAATGGAAAGATGGTCAGGAGGTCCTTGTCATAGCCTACTAGCAGGGTAGGGATGGGTAACAGTTCAGGGGATTCTTCTGAACTGTAGGTTCCACGTCCCATCATCTCATGGAATTGCTGCCAGGTGAGTGTTCCCTGCATGTGCTGGATATTCTCCAAGGTCCTTCCTGTGTGCTTCTTTTGGATGACATCTTGGAGAAAGGGCTGCAGAGACAACAGCATGTGGACCACATCCTGAGAGGAGAACATGCTGATGTCTAGCACATTGCTATGAGGCCAAGAGTGAACAGTGGCACTTCTCACCAGAGCTTCATCCACTTTCCCACCAGTGGGATTATCCACATACTGCCATTCCTCCTCTAGTGCATTAAAGAACTCTGTCCAGTAATCATTGTTGTCTGCCTGTACCCGGTCATAACTCCAGCTTATACAGGGAAGAGATTGGTGACTGCTAGAGGAAATATAGTCCAGGAAACTCAGAGAAGCAAAAGATTGTGTATGTCAATTCTGAAGGAGAAGAAGGCATATGGGTGTTTCCTGGGATTTTCTGTCTCCCTCCATCTAAGGAAGAAACTTGGTCTGACACATCATTAAACACCTCTCTGCAGCCTGACCAATATGAGAATTCTTCCCCAAAATATCCAACTCATCTTCAAGGAAGAGTCCCAAATTGTAGCCAAGTTTGTGGTTCATAATCACATTAAATCCACAGGTGCAGATGTACTGGTCCTCATTGGAAGAATCGGGGATGTAGAGGCCAACATCTGCCTCTTTGATGTTCATGTTGTAGGCACAGGTGCAACAGCAGTCAAAGTTTCTGTCTTTAAAGATATTAATCACAGAATCTGAGAGAATCAGGGTTACACAAAGACTGTAGGCCTCAGCAATTGGCTGCATGGTGGCAGGCTCCACAAAGTTAAGGCCCATGTGGTAGAGGGGGTAGAGGCTGGTGACCCCTGATCAGTGCTGTAATATTTACAGACCCTTGACCACTGGCAGTACCCCCAACTCTGGGAGTTCTTGTGGTTCTGGGGGTTCGTGGTGTGGGGACAGAAAATTGAGTGGTCGCTGGAGATGGGAGGACTCCTGCCCCACATTGCTGGCTGGGGCAGTGCTGCTCAGCATCTTCAGCATGTTCATCTGTGGTGTTTTCAGATAATCTGCATCTTCTAGGCTCCCAACACTAAGCACATTAGTGTAGCCATCCCTAATGAAAGTGGCTGCAGGGGGCATGGGCAGTTGTTCAATTTTAGGAGAAATTACCCACGAAGGCCAAAACAGACAGACATCAGGTCCTTTCAGAGGTAGCAGGCAATGGGTCAGCAACATCTTCAGTGGAGCAAACATGGAAGATCCCACAAAAGGCTGGAAGGGTGGAACTCTGTGCACATATGAAAAGTCCTTTATTTCCTCAGGTTTGGGACTTCCTAATCCATCTTCTACTTCCATTTTGAATTCTGTGAGGTGTGTTGAAACTATACTGACCATAGGACTCTCCATCATGCCTAATGCTGAAACTGTCTCTGAACTGATCCCATCTTTATGATCCATCACAGAAGAAAATGAAGGATGCTGTTCCAAAGATGGAGGAGTGGAGAACATCCTTTGAAAGTCTGCAACTGTTGGTGGGTATGGAACATCAGTTCTTCCATCCTTCCCAAGAGGTTGATCTTCCATTCCAACCATAGGCATTTTTGATGATTGCAGTGCAGGTGATACAGCCCCAAGTTCATCATCATCAGAATGATCAAAGATGTTGTCTAAGACATGCAGGGAAGGTGACAACTCTGTCACCTGCATAAGGCTATTGGAGCCAGTTCTGCCAGCTGCATTATCCAGCCAGACATCTGTTTTAGTAGCAGAACTGAAAATAGACATGGCATTTTTCCCATCAGGCACTGGTGTGGAATGACCTGGTGTGGTGACATCCTTGGAACCAAATCCATCCTCTGACTTATTTTTTTTTCAGGGAATCCTTATCTGTCCCTTGTTTGCATTTCTTATTTGCTGTGAAGATGTATTTTATGTTGCCATCTTCAAAGTTATATGGGTCATTGACTTGTCCCAAACTGTCTCCAGGTTGCTGTGACAGAGGCAACGGGTCAAGGAAATGGAGTGACTGCATCTGGGGCTGCTTGACTTGACAGATTTTAAACTATTTGTTAGGTTATGCAAAGAGTCTTTGCAATGCAGTGCTCTCTGAGTTCACCTCCATTTTTGAATCACATCTTTCACCCTGGAGCTCTGGAGGCCTGAACTCAGCATCATCGCTGGCTGGGAGATGAAAACTATTCCATGATTTATCTGATTACTCTGGGTTTGAGGGCTTAATCCCACAATATAAGGCTATCTTGCTGATCTCTGCCATTAGAGACAGTCTTTGGCCTCCAAGGACAATTCTGTAATCTAATGTAGATAAATGGGCTGAAGTTCTAGCCCATTTCCATAGAGGGCTAGATTCACAGGGACAGATGGTGGGTCCAAACTTTTTGTTTCCTAACCTCATGGCTGAGGGCTGAGTGTTGGTGGCAGAGGGGAAATAGGGGAATGAGGTGAATCCATAGAATTCAGAATCATTTGCTTGCTTGTATTTCTGGAAGGCACAAACATTTGCTTATCATACTTTCAACTGATAGACACCTCTAAGGAGGAGTCCATCCATGCCAACCCTATCTTTTGTCCTGGAGTATCCTGTTTCATGCATAACTCTTCAGCCACAGAGGGCATATGATGAAATGGTATCATGGATCTCTTTTGCAACTTATCTCCTTTTCCTTGTCTTTCTTTTATTTTGTGCTAAGAAGAAGCAGGAGGTGGTAAAGATGAAGATGATAATGGTCCTGCACTGAACCCTGGTTGAGACATTGTGGGAGGTCAACTGGGTCCTACTGTGTTGAGAGCCACAGCCAAAGGGGCCCCAGCAAACTTCCAGCTGCCAGCAAACTTCCAGCTGCCGGCTGATGATTGGCTCACAGCGGCCCCAGCAACATCTAGCTGATTGGCTCCTCTGCGGTGATGCTCATTGGACTGTTTCCCTGCCCTTTCAGAC
>NW_026005738.1:0-6116 GCF_001458135.2 Marmota marmota marmota | reverse complement strand
GTATGGTTGTTTTGTGACTACAGCAGAGAAAAGCAAACACATATATACAAACCAAAGAAAAGTAAATCAAAATTCCATATCTGATTGAACACATTGTATGTTTGGAAGTAAGACAAATTTTAAAAAGATAAAGTATGTAGTATATTGAATGTGATAGAAAAAAAGTTTTGGATACAGGTCTATGGATATAGACCAGTGGTAGAGATCTTGCTTGCCTAGGATATGGGAGGCCTCAAATTTAGTTCCCAGTATTGTGTTGGGGAGCAAGATTTGAAAGTGAATAAAGAAGGAAAATTGCTACATGTGATAGAGAAAACTTTCTAGAACAGACACTGGGCCAAGTAAGTTTAAGAGAAAAAAAGGTAAATTCACCAGAGATACCATTTAGCTGTGTGGAAGCCAATGCCAGTAAATCCTAAATCTCTGATTTGTTTTTCTCTCTTTCTTTTTTCCTGAGATTTCCCACTGAAAATATATAATTTTAATATTTTATACATTTTTAAACTTTTATGTTATTTATATTTATTCCCTGTCTTTGAAGTATGCAAGCCACAATGAATTTGGATTCTACTATCATGACCTCCTTTGACCTCACTTGCCTCCTTAAAGTCCATATTTCCAAATACAATCACATGGGGAATTGTGACTTCAATATATGAATTTTGAGTGATGCAATTCAGTCTGAACAAGTCCTAGAGAAAGAATGGAGTGAAGGTCAATTCTTTATCTTGTGTATTTTGACTTGGAGTCAAAGTAAGTAATTATTATTTTGACTTAGCTTATGGAAGACATTAGCATTCTTCTCCTCAGAGGATTAAGTGAGGATTCCTACCTATAGAAATTAAGCTCCTTAATCACTCCTTCAGACTTCTGAACCAATGACATATCTTCCCTGATTGACTCCTATTATACTGTCACAAATAAACTATATTCCAAATATGTGGAGTTGATTTATCTACCCCCTAACATGATCAGATATATTTCCAGATCTGTACTTGGTTCAGGTTCACTTCTGAGCTGACATAGCACCTCTCTCAAATCCAACATGGCCATTTTACTTCCCATTCTAAGTCAATTCTACTGATTTTTGCTCATAGTTTTCCTTAGTATGTGTTTCACTCATTAATTGTAACTAATCATTCCCTCTGTGTTCCTACAGAATGAGGTTAAAGAATTTATTCCATCCTTTTGTAACTATAGTTGTTTGCATAATTGCTCAAGAGAGATGACATTTTTCTTATTCATAGCAGTTATTTTTTTGTATTTATTATCCTTATACTTATTCTAATAGTTCCTAAATTAATCAACTATGGGAGTTTTGTTTGTTTGTTCATTCCTGTTTTTGTTTTGTTTTGGGGTGGTGCTTAGAATTGAACCCAGGACCTTGTGTGTGCTAAGAAAGTCCTGTATCACTGAGTTACATTCCCATTCCTCAAGTCAATTATAAAATGAATAAATTCCACAAAAAGTAATACTTCAATTTTAAATTAATGTTTTATATTAGGAAATTCTTGTGAAGAAGAAAGAGGAAAAAAGAATTACTAAATTTAAGATTTGTTGGTTGGGATCCTAACTAGAATAAGATATATCCTATGCTTGTATACAAAAATGGATTCTGCTGTCGTGTACATAATGAGAACAAACGAATTAAAAATAAAAACAATCATTGATTTAGACTTGGATACAGTTAAATGGTATCTCTATTGAATTTTCTCTTTTCAATTTTTGGAAGAGCTTGCAGAAGAGAAGGTAATGTTGGAAACAAATTTGAATACATTTTGATTCCTGACTTATATACTCAAAGAGAGTTATTTCCCTTTTTTTCTTTTATTATATTTTTTAAAGAATCCATCAATTTCTTTCAAATAACAGGAAGAATAAAGGGCATGGTTTATAAGAACTTAAAGTGAAAACGAATGTTCCAATCTATAATAAATTTCTGATTCATTTTATGAGGAAACTGTATGAACCAAGTTAAGAAATTCAATAGATTAAGTCCTAATCAACAAGCATTGCATATCTGTATAATCTCTAATAACAAAGTCTCATAAAAATAAGAGGTATACCAATGCAAGAGGGTTTCAGAGGGTCTATTATTTCACAGAACAAGGATCACACTAGCACATATACATAGAGAAATGCATTGCAACATAGATTAATTATGTAACTAACAGTACCCATGGCAACAGTTTAAGAAAAAAAAAAAAAACCTGCCAGTTCCCTGGTTGAGGACACAATCTACAGTGATACCCCTGACTTATTCTTGTTGAGACTGTTTTCCAACTTAAACCACACACATATTTTGTGAAACTTTTGCGGTTCATTGTTATTAATGCATTTTTGAAAGATTATACACAATGTTTTTACAACTCCATTGTGAATATTTTCACAAACTGTACCATCTGAACTCAGTTACTCCTCTCCCTGTCATGCACTGTTTTGTCTATAGCTTTACACAGGTTTGCTTTCTTTATTCCAAATCTGCATTCTTTAATTCTCTAATCTGTCTTCTAGACTCATTGCCTGTCAGAATTAAAGCCAGGCAGCACTTTTACAATATTTCCTACATTTTAATACATACTGACATTTAAACATGTCCTTTCATCAATACACCATAATATCTGTTGAGAATGGTTCTGGTGATCAACCCTAAGTTATAGGGATTTTTGTTCAATTCTCATTGTGTACTCTTATAACTAAAATCATTCAAGTACTGTTTAAAACCAGGAACTTTACTAATTAGAGAGCTTTTCTTTATGAAAAAGTGGCTGAAGTAGGTTTAACTCCAAAAAAAAAAAAAAAACTCATCTTGAACTAAGTTTTAGCTAATGGTAGGCATTTCATTACCTGATTTGTTTATTCTAACAAAGAATTAAAGGATTCAAATAAGGTCTCAGGACATAATTATAAAGAACTAAGAATGAACCCCATTGCCCTAGCTAGAATCAGATCACCTTATAAATTAGTTATTTATTTGATTCACTCTTGTATATCAAAATAAGACTGATCACATTGTTCCATCTCTCAAATCTCTGATCTCCCCTTACATCATGAGTAAAGTACAGGGTTGATGCACTGGGCATGGGGCAGGGATTCAGTCTCTGTCTCAACTCCTAAATCTTGTATAAAAAGTCAAGATATGACAAAATTTCAAGTTAAAATATTTTTATTTATGATGAGTTTTTACTTACAAGTGTAAATTACTTCTAGGCTCTTATATATCTCATCAGTTGTAGCAAATTCATTTGCTTAAAGAGACTAGGAATGTTCCAAGAACACACCATGTTTAAGGTAATAAGAAGGGGTGGATAATACAGCACACTGAAGAGGATGTGCCTCTAATATAGGCAGTGAAACTCAAATGTATTATCATTTTTTCAATCAAAAATTATATATAGTTTTCTAATAAGTTTCCATTGTTTTTTTTTTCCCAGTTGAATTCTTCCTGTGTTGCCTCAGTGGTCTCCAACTCAGATGCTTCTGCTTCAGCCTCCCCAGAAGCTTGGATTACAGGTGTGTGCCATAATGTCTGGTTCTCAATTTTTAAAGTGAGAGTCTATATTTTTATTCAAAATAAGGGTGGAAGCTTAAAAAAATAGTAAAAAAAAATCACTGGAGTAGATGAAGGGTATTGAGGGGGCAAGAAGAGGCATAGGATAAGGGAAGAACAGTAGATAAATGTGGCCAGATATTCAAATGTATATATATATGAATATACCATAGTGAATCTGACCACCCTGTATATCCATAAAACACCAGTATTTAAAAGAAATAAAAAGAAAAAAAAGTAAATAACAAAAAATATCAGTAGGGTAAAGGGAAGGGAACAGAGAGAGGGAAGAGGGAAGAGGAAGGGGGAGTACTGGGGACTAAATTAGAACAAATTAAATTCCGTATTTTATAATTATGTAAAAATTAACTCTAATTTAATGTGTAACTAAAAAGAACCAATAAAAGAATCACCTTATAGGAAATTATTTTTTTGTTCCCAGTATTGAACTCAGGGGCACTTAAACACTGAGCCACATTCCCAGCCCTTTCTTATATTTTATTTAAAGACAGGGTCTCTCTAATTTACTATAGGGCCTTGCTAAATTACTGAGGCTGGCTTTTAACTTGCAATCATCCTTCATCACCCTGTCAAGCCACAGTAGTGTGCCACTGTGCCCACTATATAGGAAATTTATACACATATTATACTCATATACACATAGTATTTGTTCCCTTTTCCTATAAGCTAATTAACAATAATAGAAAAAAATAACATGAAGAAACATGAAATTATTTAACATTAAATGCTTTATATTAGGAAAGTTCTAGATTCACATAAAAGTTGCAAGACTAGTCAGAGAGTTCCTGTACACTAGAAATGCAGTTTATACTCTTGCTGACATTTGATAGGGCTGTAGCACACTAATCAAATTTGATGAACTCACTAATACTTACTATTAACTGAAGGAAATATGTTATTCAACTTTCCTTAGTTTTTAGCTGATACTCTTCAAGCATTCTATTAGGATGTCATACATTACTTAGTCATCATGTCTCCATAGACTTCTCTATACAAAGATGGATCTTTTCTCAGGTTGTCATTTTGAAGAGTACAAATTGGTTATTTTGTAGAATCTTCTTCCTTTTAAGTTTATTTCTGATGCTTTTCTCAAGATTAAATTTGTGTTATGGGTTTTGGGGATGAAGAAAGCAGGGGCAAAATGTCATTCACATCACATCATATCCAGAGCACACACTATCAGCATGACATCACTTTTGATGTTCCTCTTGATCACCTGGCTGAGGAAGTGACTGTAAGATTACTCCACTATGAAGTTACCCCCCTCCCCCTCTTCCCACATGTACATTTTACAAGAAAGCTGCTCTGAGCTAAGCCCCTGGGAATCCATTTTACAAAGTGAGGAATTAGGCTCCTTCTCCTTGCAGGAAGAGTATCTACATAAATCACTTGGAATTCCTTTGCATGTGAGATTTGTCTATTCTCACCTATATTTTTAAGTTTTTTTTTCTTGAGGTAATTTTGCAAATAACATTGTATCTATTTAAGGTGTACAATGTGATATAATTTATGATATACAATTATATATATATATACATATATATATATATAAGATGGACAATTATATATACTTCTGTATATAATTATATATTATATAATTATATAATTAATACATCTATTATCTCAGCTATTTATTTACTTATGTTTTACTTAGTTATTTCTTCAACCATTTATCTACATGCAGATTCATGGATATTTATTTTATATTTTGGGATGTAATACAATGCTACTTTTATTTTGTTGCTCAGATTGTTCCAGCCTTTGCCAGTGTGAGCTCTTAGTGTTGGCTATTGTACCTCTTTTCATATGCCCATCAATTTTTATTTATTTGTTTTGTTTCTTATTTTCTGGCACTAAAAGATACCCCAGATTAATCACATATATTTCCTGCCCCAGACCTGGAATTAGCTATTACTTCTGAGACCAACTCTCCCTTATTTGGGAATGATACATGAAGCCAAAACCCAAATGTTGGATGTACTCATGGCTATTGGTGTTTCAATGTTTCTATATTCTGTCAACAGACAAATCTTTTACCTCTATGAGTACCTGTAACATAAGTAAAGATTGATACATAAATATAATTTTAAAATATTGGCATTTTACTCATCTAAATCTATCCTAAGATAAACATGACTAAACACTAATGTCCTATTTCTGTTTCTATAACATGTGCTTCATTCTAGAGCTCCTTCCTTGCTTATTTGTAACTACCCAGTATAGCATTAGGAATACTGGTGCAAAGCAGGGTGCAGCTCACCAGTAATCCTAAGGGCTCAGGAGACTGAGGTAGCAAGATAGAGAGTTCAAAGTCAGCTTCTACAACTTAGGGAAACCCGAAGCAACTTGTCTCTAAATAAAAAAAGAAAAAATTAAAAAGGGTGGGAGATATGGCTTAATGGTTAAGTGACCCAGGGTTCAATCCCCAGTTCCAAATAAATAAATAAATAAATAAAATGAAAATTCCTGGCTCCTGTCATTGGTCACTCACTCACTTTTTGATAAATCCCAATATATATTTACAGTGCTTTCAAAATTATTAACT
>NW_026005737.1:0-6117 GCF_001458135.2 Marmota marmota marmota | reverse complement strand
GAGCCTGCTATGGGTTTTCCAAGACTGTAATAGAGAATGCATACATAATCAATACTCAATAAGTACATTTCAAATAAAGTGTCTCTCTCTACAGTTGTGCTTTGAAAGACAGCTTTGTTCACAGTTTTAAGAAAGGACATGTCAAAAAAAGTTTAATAGAGTTCTTTGATTGAGCATTACGTAAAATTACCAGTCAGGGCATCATAAACTTCTGAACAGCAGCATTTCACAGATTTTTTTTACACTACATTTTTAAAGGATGTTTATTTAGTTCTTGAAAAACAGTTTTCTTAGAAAACCAATTCAGGCAACTCTTGCTTAGAGGAATTTGTAAAAGTGAACTCTGAGAAAACAACTTTTCATAAAGATTTTCTGCCCATTTTTTTTAAAAACCTCTCCATTTTCAAAAAGAATACATCATTCTTGCAATATATGTAATTATTAATATACAAAAGCTTAACTGAACAAAATATGTTACAATATAAAATTTTCATTCCAGGCTAGAATCCTGTAATCCCTGAGGACAATTTCTAACAAATGAAAAAAAAGGTTTACATAAAAGTATTAAAATGTGGAATAGGTCTAATACACATTCTAGCCATACAACCTGTTTTTAAGTGAATCTTCAGTGAAAACAGGAAGGGAATAGAACTTAATTTTCCATAATCAGAAAGGCATCTGCATTTTCATAGAATTATTATAGTCAAATAGGTCAACATAGATAATTTTATAATGAATGAAGACCCAGGTGTTCCAAAGAGTAAAGGAACAATAAGTGAGTGTGCAAGCTGAGAAAGTTACAGTGATAACTGATGGGGCTGTATAAATGTAAACTTTAGTAAGAATATTTTCTAAATGCATGATAAAATGATTTTAATACCAAAATGTACTCAATTCAAAAGTCTCCATGTGAGTCAGAAAGGTGTTTATTTTTAAAGTAAGAATTAAGAAGGTATTATGATATTTGGTGTATGACTTTTATTTAAGAAAACTATGATAAATAAACCCAGTTACATTGGGATGATTGAAGCTAATTTTCAACAATAGAAGTAGTAGTCTCATTGTTGAGGAATAAAGGGATTTCTTCTGTAAAAAGACACAATTCACAGAAAGCTGTTCACAAAGGCCTCACATGGGCACCTCTGTGTGATAGAAAGAATCCAGTTAACTCAGGACACTTTTGACTGAAGAGCAAAATCTGCAGGATGTTCCCTACTGCAGTAACTGTTTATAATAATTACTACTAGGAAATGACCAAAGAGGCCATCCATAAAGGACTGAATGAACGAATGAATCAATCAATCTTGCATATCTATACAACAGAATACTTCACGGTCTTCAAAAATATGAGAAATATTTCTATGCAGGATATGCTGGATATGTCATTGAGTTAGACAAAGAGTGGAATAGGACACATGGAGAGAGACTTTTATCTTCATATAAAGATTAATGACAACTATTCTCTTATTTTTGCTAAAAGCAATGCAGATTTTATTTTTAAAAATTAAAAGATATACAATTAGTTACTGGGGAGGGGGTGAAATAAAGGCATAAGGCATAGAAGTCAAACCTCTCTGAGTGTTCCAATTGATAGGATTTTGTCTTTTGCACTGTGCAAATTTACATCCAAAAATGTAAAACAGAAAATCCTAAAATAAAGCAGAAACAAACGAGCCTAATGGTACATCAAATTAGCAATCTGTTCACCCATAGAAAAGAATTATTTTAAGGAAATGAAACAAGCATAATGCTCATTCTTAAGGATATATTTCAAGGGTAATATAAATTGCAAATAAATATTAGATTCCACTTAGAACATTTTTTTTAAGAGTTTTATGGGTATTGTAAATTAAATACGTTGAAGGTCAAAGCACTTACATAAATGAGTTAGCATTGCTGGAAACCAAGGTCTCACTTTGAAGAAAAATAATAGAAAATATAAAATTAAAAAGTAGGTAAAGGCACCAATGGTAAATTTGAATTCCAAACAGCAATATGAATTCATGTTTTTGTAAATTATTTTCTTGCCCTGCACACTGAAAGAAAACAGATGATAAGACATTATAGCAGCACTCAATACATAAAGCTCCTCTCTCTTAATCTTAACTTCTAAATATTACTCTCCTCTAAGCAAAACAGACCCTGTTTTTTACCAACTGGTAAATCAGTTGGTGAAGTTTTATTCTTTGTCACCTGAATTCAAATTATACCATGGTAGGAGAAAATATAAACAGCCTTTCCAATTAACTCAGTCACTTTCAATGATCTGCTTGCCTAGGTTCCCCCCTCTTTCCTTCCTTTGTTAGGATAAAATACAACCATACAGAACTGCATATGGAATATGCATAATAATCGGTAAAGCAACAAAACGTGTGATGGTCTATCCTTGAAATATATTGTATAGTAGACTAAAATAAATGCAGATAGATTAACTATAAAAGGATGAAAACCTATTGAAAGTGAGAGATGAAAATATTAGATTTTAAAAATCTGTGTATGCATAGAGCTTTCTGAAATCAGACACAAAACTGAACAGAAGTAGGCAAAAATTGGCAAATTTAAATTATGTTAAAAGCAAGAAATTTTTATTAAATTCCAAAGATTAGGGGAAATATATGCAGTAGAAAACACAGACATTATTAATATTCAAAATATTAAAAATAATTTACAAATTAATAAGGAAAAATGAGCAAGCATTATAGTAAAGCAATTCAAAGCGAAAAGTACAAATAGATAATGTAAGATGAGGTACATTCTGCTCCACTGATCAAGGCCATGCAAATAAAACAATGAGAAATCAGGGTTGTTTTGCTTAATCATTTTTAAGAAATGATTGGTTTACATATAGTTAGAAGAAGCATAGAAGATCAGTTATTCACAAACTATTAATTATATTTTTACACTGAAAATGTAATTTTCTGAGGATAATTTGACAGTATCTAACAAAAATGAAGGTGATACACATCTGTAATCCCAGTGACTGGGAAGGCTGAGGCAGAAGGATCACAAATTTGAGGCCAGCCTCAGCAAGTTAGAGAGACCCTGTCTTTTTTAAATTTTTTAGTTGTAGTTGAACACAATATCTTCATTCCTTTCCATGTGGTGCTGAGGATCGAACCCTATGCCTCACACATGTGAGGCATTTGCTCTACCAATGAGCTACAGCCCCAGCCAGAGGCCCTGTCTTAAAACCAAAAAGGGCTAGGAATGTAATTCTGCAGTAAGGGCCCCCTGAGTTCAATCCCCAGTACAAAAAACAAACAAAAGCAAAAACAACAACAACAACAAAAAAAACAATGTAGGGTAGGTGGATGCCTTTTGTTGAGTTGCAAGAAAGTTATGAAAACATAAATCAATTTTAACTCTTTCAATAATTTTGTTTTGTTTTGTTTTGTTTTTGGAATGCAATCATAGTTTTAATCAAAGCACATATTATTTGATAATCTATTTAAGCCAAAACATACATCATTAGGGAAAATGAAAATTTTCAAGAAAAATTCTTTTCTTTTTTCTTTCTTCTTTATTTTTTTGGGGGTGGGTAGTAAGGATTGAACCCAGGGGTACTTAACTACTGAGCCATATCCCAAGTCCTTTTTATTTTTTTTATTTTGAGACTGGGTCTCCCCTCTCAATTGAGGCTGACCTCAAACTTGTGATCCACCTGACTCAGCCTCCCAAATTGCTAGGATTGTAGGTATGAGCCTAGCAAAAACAACCCATTTTTATTAACTATGTTCACCATGTTGTTTAATAGATATCTTAAACTTACCTCTTCTTTATAATTGAAATTTTGTTTCTTTTGACTAACATCTTCCCAACCCCGGTATGATATTATCTTCCAATTCTAGATAGTGGCAATAAACTCTCATTTCCTAATCAACCACTTTTTTATGCAGCTAAAGAACTGATACTCTACAATGTATTGTGCTATTAAACTGTGGTGTTCAGGAGTTTATATAAAAATGCATTTAAAATATTTTTTGTAGCTGTAGATAGAATGTCTTTATTTTATTTGTTTATTTTTATGTGGTGCTGAGGATCAAACCCAGTGCCTCACACATGATAGACAAGTGCTCTGCCACTGAGCTTCCAGCCTTAGCTCTAAAAATGCATTTTTGATGTATGATATTTTCAACTTAACGATAGGTTTATCAGAGAGTAACCCCATTATAATTCAAGGAGTGTTTGTATTCTATATCTTGGCTTTTGTGGTTACCTGAATAAACACTTTAAAATTATGTAACAAATTCCCTATGGTCTACATTAATATACAACCATATTGGCTTAGCTACTGTTTAGGAATATTTTTAATAGATTAGTTGGTTTTATCACTAAATATACATAAAGCAGCACATAATGGAAAGAAGGTGGGATTTGGGAGTGAACCAGAGCTAATCACATGTTCTAACTTCATGACTCACAAGCGGAAAAAAGTTAGTCAAGTTGACTCACCTTTCAGAATTTCATTATTTATTTTCTCTATGGATAAAAAACCTAGCTTCACAGGTTGTTGTAAGCTTTCAAGGAAACCCTGTAATACAACAATAGGTGGGTGACACATAGGAGTGCATTTATTCCCTTCCTCTATTTGTTATTTCTGAAAGATAGCCATGAAGTCAAGAAGTACTGCATTCAGCAGGAGTGATGCAAGAGGTTATCTGACCTCACTACTTTCACTATGTACGTAATAGACAACAGCTGCTCTCTGTTAACTTTGGGCTGAAGACATTTGAGGAAAGCTTGTTACCAACACACAGAAGGATTCCTAAAAAGGAATTACCAGGTAACTACAAATTGAAAGACTGAGTCAGAAAGCCAACAAGAAATTTGTGTGTAACAAATTGCAACCGGAGACAGTCCATGGCAAGCAATTTTTGAAGTTCCTGGTGAGCAACTAAGTTTTAAATGCAATAAGTACCTGGAACTTGCTCTTAGAAAAGCACTGTCAAGATTCTCAATGTCTAAAAAACTGATTTATTTTAGATATGGAAAATAGTCTATACATTAAAAAAATTAATAAAAATGTGACTCAATACATCGATGCCTTATATAAGTTGTTCTTCATCATTTTAGTGCCAGGAACCTATTGTTCTTAAAAACCAGGATGCATCTGTAAATGTTAAACATAATAGGGCTGGGGCTATAGCTCGGTGGCAGAGCACTTGTCTAGCATGTGCGAGGCACTGGGTTTGATCCTTAGCACAACATAAAAAATAAATAAATAAGTAAAAATTTAAAAAAAAAATAAAGGCATCCTGTCCATCTACCACTACAAAAAAAAGGAACATTTTAAATGTTAACCATATTAAAAAATTGTAATAAAAAATTTTAAATGTATGTCTTAAAAGTTTTGTTTTAAAATAATAGATTCATTAAAGGTTATCACAAATAAAGTAACTGTATTTTTCAAGTGAAAAATATATTAAGAAGAGGAGCACTGCTTTATACTCTGCAAATATGGCTTAATGAAAGACAGCTTGGTTGCCAAGTTAACTTCTGTAGTTCATTTATTGCAGTACATATATTGCTATCTTTGGTAAACTCTACTGTTCATTTATGAGAGAATGAGAGAGAAAATAAAATATTTTTAGAAAATAGTTCTGCCCTAGCAGAATTCGTGAAAGGTTCTTGAGAACACAAAGATCCTCTAAGTACCATCTGAGAAATGACACCAAGGCAGTTCTGAAGTGCAGCAAGTAGATGCATAAACAGGACACCACGGGCTGTCTCTGCTGGCAATGTCAGCATCCCCGCAATCCTTCCACACTGTGATCTCTTTAAAGTCCATGTTTGAAAGGGAAAGAGGTAAGAAAAAGAAGCATCAAAAGACACACAAATTGAGGTAGGATTCTAGATTGCTCAGTTATTTTTTGGTGTGACATGCTGTGAAGTCACCAACACTGTGTTTATTCCATCTACTTCATATCTTTCCACTCTTCGGAATTGAAAAACTACAGATTTGTCTCAAACTTCCTGTCAATTGGTCTAGATTGCCAAATAGCTTTGTTTTCAGAATTGACTTAACCATATCCTCGACTTCTTTTTCCTTTGATGCATTTACCTGGTAATAGAAATTGAAGGCTGTATACACAAAAATAGATATGTAGGCATATATAA
>NW_026005736.1:0-6117 GCF_001458135.2 Marmota marmota marmota | reverse complement strand
TGGATGTATTTTGGACCGTGGCTCCTAGTAATTTGAGAACATCTCTGCCTAGGAGAGGAATCGGACAGGATGGAATGACTTCTATAGAAAAGAGTTTGTGAATGGGTGTCCCTTCAGGGCACAGGTCAGCTGAGCAGTTCAGTTTGGGGAGGAGGGTTTGCCTTCAATCTCCATAACTGAGACCTTGGAAGAAAACAGAGGCCCAGAGTGGGCAGGCAAGACCGAATAGGTAGCCCCTGTGTCCACAAAGATGGTTGTGGACTTAACCACTACCTGAACTGTTATCCTGGGCTCTGTGAGTGTAATGGGGGTCCTCAAGTCTGGGCTTCTTCAGTCTTCTGTGAACCCCAATAGTTTAAGAGAAGATACCACCTATCTGGTCATACTCCAATGTAGAGGCACCAAGGAAGGGCCAACCATGGGGCAGTCACTCTTCAAATGTTCTGTCTGCTTACAGATAGGGCATGGACTGGAAGGAGGGTGTGGCTTTGGGCACTGGTGATTTCAGTGACCTTTGCATCCACATTTGAAGCAAGTACCTGGTGTAGAGGAATGATGGAACCTCCATGGAGCTCTTGCTTGAGCTGTAGGCCTCAGGGCTCTGGTAAGGCCTGGGTTTGAAGTGTTACCTTTTTCTATAATTGAGCCTACCTAGCTAGTTCAGCTGACTCCTCCTGGACATTATAAACTTTAAAGGCCATTTTCACCAGATATTGGATAGGGTTCTGAGGGCCCTCCTCAGCTTTTTTGAGCTTTTTTTTTTCTGATATTATAGGTTGATTGAGCCTGCTAGATGCGGGCTCACTCATGGGGGTAAGGATGGAGGACAGAACAACAGAGATGTCATGCCAGATAAGATCATAAGTCTGGGAGAGGTATCGGTATTTTTAAATATAAGTAGAAATGTCAGCAGAGAAGGACCCAAGGTGCTTTTCAATCTGGGAAAGATCTTGAAGTGAGAATGGGACATGTACTTGGACAATCCCTTCAGCATGAGCCACTTCCCTGAAGGGACAAAGGAACTTTGCGTTATCTGGTAAGAGGGTCTAGTGGGACTGGGTGTGGGCACTGACAGGAGAAAAGAGGGGTGAGTGGGTGGAGGTAATCATGGCTTCCGGAGAGGAGGAAGGAGGGGTGTGAGAGGGATGGAGGGGCAGGGGAACGGTTATGTCAGTAGAAGAGGTGGGCAGGGGAGCCTTGGCTGCAGGAGAAGAGGGAGTTGTATGGAGCAAGGGAGGAGGAGCTGTGGTGGCAGGAGGAGGGGTGGAGGGGTAAGAGGGGTGGCAGGAGCAGATTGGTGTGTATTGGGAGGGGGAATACAGGTAAGGTAGGGCTGAGAGCAGCTTGGGTGGTTCTGAGGATGTGGAAAGAGAGGTTGAAGAACAATGGGAAGGAGTTTGGGATTTTCCTAGCAAGGAAGACTGGAGCAGGAGAACAGATAGAACAGAGAGGAGGACAGAGCAGAGAGTAGAGGGAAGGACAGGATCATATCTCAAAAAGCCTGAATGTTTTTGCCCACTTTCCTGTCCAGCAACAAAAATTGTCCAATTCAGTGAGGGTTTCAAATCAAAGTTCCTTCTGGGGGCCATTGTGACTCATTGTTTAAGTCTGGTTCTTTTTCAAACATTCTCTCTCTGGGTTCATGTTCTGCCTTAAACCCCTTCAATCTTTCAGCTGAATTCTCTCAGATTCCATTGATATTTTTAAAAGATTAATGTTTTGCATAGTTTGTTTGGCAAGTTCAAATATTTGGCATAAGTGCCAAGAAAATTATAGAATGTAGGAGGTGTCAGGTTTCCTTGTATTGTGAAATTTCTTGTATCTGTGCTAAATTTGCCCTGCTGATGAGATGGATGTGTATCTGCTGTCTATCTATCTATCTATCTATCTATCTATCTATCTATCTATGTATCTATCTATCTATTTTTAATCTAGGATGGAACACAGAGGAGCTTAAGCCCTGAGCCAGCCACATCTTCAGCCCTATTTATCATTTTCATTTTGAGAGAAGCTATCACTAATTTGAATAGGGCATCACTGTGTTACAGAGGCTGGCTTTGAAATTTCAATCCTCCTAACTCAGCCTACCATCTTCTGGGATTAAAGGCAGGCACTGCCATGCCCAGTTGTGTCTCACACTTGTTTTGGATCCATTCTTATCATCTGCCTTCTCCTGGTGCAGTCGGCTAGGGATGGTTTGGCGTGTGGTGTTGAGTTTCACTCCAGATGCACTCCATTGCCTCTATTCCCTGTTGCATCTCTAGCTGTGAACAGTGAGGACTGACCCTGGGCATTGAGTTCCACAGTGTGAAGGAGTGGAGTTCTCTGTTTGTCAAGAGAGTGGGGAGCCTCTGGTGTTCCTGTGGTGTGATGTAGACAGAAGGGTCTGTGGGTCATGCCTCTCTACTTCCTCCTGCAGTTGGTAGGGAAGTGCCTACCACAAGAAGAGGTTTTCTTGAGCACTGGTGGACATTGGTTTTGTCCCTTAAAATCTCATTTTGGAACAGACATGTGTATGCAATTATCCAGACCACTCCTCTGAGGAATTGGAATGCTTATGACAGAAAAAAGAGGTGACTCAGATGCCAATTCTGTGCCCAAAAGACACTGAAAATGAAAGAGCTGCCAAAAATAGTGGGCCCAATTTGAGGGCCATATTGTTTTGAATATTGGCAATGAACTTCACCTACATGTCCAAGACTGGTAGAAAATTGAATGGGAAGGGGCTCAGAAGTACCTTGAGGGTGACTATTGGGAGACAGCTTCCACAGGGAGAGTATAGGTGACTCCTTTCAATGTAATTATGTTCTCACCTTTGTCTCCAAAGTAATTCACCAGTTGAGTAAATCTTGAGGAGTTCTTTGGAGACTGTGTGATGCCTGAAGACTCAATCAACATGAAACACACAAAATATGACTCACACCCTAAAATGGAGGTAGGGAAAGAGCTGGGTAGGCAGATAGGAGACTTGCACTCACCAAGGTCAGGTTTCTCCTAACAGAAAGACGACAGTGGAACAGAATACAAAGACCACAGATGCAAGGCTGAGCTTCAAACAAAGGGTGAGACATCTGTTAAAAAGGGATAAACTTCAACACAGTGACCTTAACATGAGGGGAAGAAACGGCACATGTAGAGCACATTGTCCCTGAATGCCTTACCAAGAGTGGGCTGGGGGCTTATTTTCTTAACCCTTAGATCCTTATAAAACCTGAGACAATTGCCACTCATTGGCAACCCTCTCTTGGGACCCCACCCATGCAGGAGTTCTGCTTTCTTTATATTGTTTTTGTAAAATCTGACTCTTTGCCCTCACCCTTTCACTATTTGTGTCTGTGAAATTCCTTCAATGGATGAACAAGGCAAAGAACGCAGTCAATTCCATGGTGTGTGTCACAAAATAACTGAAGACTAATTATGCCAGGAAACTAGATTGATATGGGAAATGATATTACCTACTGCCCAGCTCCACATCCTGTCTGTCCCCAGAATGGGGCTGCAGTTGAACCCTTATGAGATCATACAGGGGAGTCCCTTTCAGACCTCACTAAGAAGAATGCATTCTCCACCTTGAAATATGAAGACAGCACTCAATATTCTTTACAGCTGCTGAAACTAATTCTGACCTCCATGCAGGAATTTCCTTCTTCTAGGACAACACCCTCTCCTCAGGACCCTTCTCATACATTCTAGGCAGGAGACTCAATCCTACTTAAGACATAGAAAAGTCAGAGATCAGAAGTGCAACTCATGGGTAAGTGGACAAGCCCTCATGAAGTTCTCCTAACCATTCACTCACACATTTCTAACCCTCATTCACCACATCTGAAGAGGAAGGACACCACCAGAAGATGATTGTCCTGCTCATCCTGGGAATCCACAATCCCTGGTTAACTGACAACCCCTCTACAAATCTCACATGTCTGTTCAGGAGACAAGCCCCAGATGGAACATACCAAGCTTTCATGTGTTCAATTACTGTTCCTCTTGACCTTTTCTATCCCTCCCTCAATCCAGGTCAGATTCCTTTCCACCTGGTTACAGATTGGGCTCTCAGTTTCTGATCTCCATCATCAGGTAGATGGCTGGGACTTCAGAGAGCTCCCTCTGCTGGACACTGACTAACTTGGAAAATTCAGGCAGCCATTCAAAGTACCTGGCAGCAGTTTCCTAACTGGCTCAGATCAGGGGGGAATGCTGCCATGCTCAACCGAAAATGCCTCCTTCCCCCTTCTAACCAGGAGAATCCTGAGATGTTAAAAATCAAGGCTGAGAAGAGAAAATATGTCTCTTCTAGAAAGAGAAGGATTCGACACCACTCCAGACAAAGGAAAGGGAGTAGGTAATGGAGCCAGATGGCTACTGGCAGGAGAAGCTGAATGGGTGAGAGATCCACCTCATGTATTGGTACACTACATGACTTTTGTGGGACTCTCCACCGAGTAGATTGGGCTCCCCAAAGATGTGGAATGCACCATCATTCCAAAGGAGACCATATGCCTTGGCCTATAGATGCATTCTTGCAAAATAAAGCATCCCCTTTTCTGGCCTATTCAAAATATTTCTTGAGGTGAAGGGATGCTGGCCCCTGATCTAGTGCCCCAACTATAAGTGTAAAGGGAAGACTCACACTTGATGTACGAGCTGCCACCTGTCACCCACTTCCTTGGTCTTGAAGGGTCTGCATCATCTGTCACATCCACTAGGGGCCCCACTGCCCACAATTTGCCCTTTCTGAGGTGGCCTCTTCTTTTTGATCCTTTGTGCAGTTTGTGAGTCTTGGGCCAATCACCATCACGAACATCTTAAAAGAGAGTGCAGGCCTGGCATCAGAACACCTGGGCCAGGAAGAACAAGAAAAGAAAACTCACTTTTTTTTGAACCTAGGGAAAAATTACTTCAAGGGTGTAAAATATTTTTGAGGCATTGGTGTCATTCTGCTTTGACAGAGGAAGAGTGCCCCCTGAGTACATCTTCCCACTTTCTGGAATTGGGATGGTAGTAGAGTGTTTTCTGTGTGACCAAAAAACTTAATCACAGTAGAATACACTAAGATGGTTATTCTGCACCTATTTTATAAATTTCATGAGGGAAAATTAAATGGTCATAACTACTACCAAAAGTGGGGGTGGGGGAATGTAGTATCCAGGAGCAGTTCTTGGTTGGGTCATCACCTCTAGGATTCCAGCTCTCATTTAGCTTGATTTGGATCACTTCACATTTCTACCAGGACACTTAATTTACTGAGAGCCATGTTGCCTGCCTCAGAAGGCTGACACCTGTGAAGATTTGAGTTGGTGTTCCTTTCAGGGCTTCCTCCGATGTCATCAAACAAATATCTTGTGGCATTTTTTCTATATTAAAGGGTAGACTAATTGACAAGTCCCCTCTCTCCCCACCCCCCAAAACAAGCAAACAGTGGTTTTATGTGAAATGTGATACCTCTCAGTTTTTGAGAGCTGTTCCATTCCCTTAATGACGGGTTGTCTCAGTTGTTGGGGTTAGTATCAAGATTTCCTGGAAATCTTTATCATTTTCCCCATATTTTTACTGATGCAGTATGGCTCAGCTCCCCTACCCCTACCCCTTGGTCCCTTTTCTCTACTCATCTTTCCCACATTTTTATTTTCCTTTTTGTTCTTTATTTTTTGCATATCAGAGAAAATGTACATCCAATATTTGTGCATCTAAGTTCTTTGGGGATGTTGATGTGTAGGTTTTTTTCCTTGATGTGTCCTTATCTGGTTTGGGTATGTGTGCGATGCTGGCTTTATAAATTTGGAATGTGTTCCATCCTTTTGTATTTCATGGAGTAATTTGAGGAGTTTTGGCATCACTACTTATTCAAAGATTTTTGGTAGACCTCAGCTGGGAGTCCATCCAGCCCTGAGTTTTTCTTTGTTAGAGACAGTAATGAAAAGCCTTCCATCGCATTACAAGTCATTGGTCTGTTTGGGTTTTCTTTTGCTCTGGATTCACTTTTGGTAGATCCTATTTATCTAGAAATGTATTCATTTCTTCTAGGTTTTCCAATGTATTGGAGTACAAGTTTTCAAAATAGTCTCTAATGATCTGCTGGATTTCTCTCATATCTATGGTGATTTCACCTTTTTAATC
>NW_026005735.1:0-6118 GCF_001458135.2 Marmota marmota marmota | reverse complement strand
TTTTTCGGGTATTGATAGAAATTATTTCTAAAGGCCATCTAATTGGTATAGAGACCATTTTATAAAAAAGACAGAATGCAGGTGTTGACTTTCTATTGCTTCCATGATTCTGGAGAAAACCTTCCAAAATGGCCAAAGTAATTTCAGAAGATTAATTAAGAAACCACTGAAAACCAGTAACTTGTGGCCTCTGAAAGACCTGGCATAACTAGAAGACAGAGGAAGCTAAAGACTTATTTGTCACTACATACTCTTTTGACTTTTCTAGATTTTTTTTAACCATATGTGTATTTGCAAAAAGAAATAATAAAAAAATTAAATGATCAAGACTTGAAGAGTATGTGACTATCTAGTTTGACACTATGGGAAGTTAAATTGTCAAGCGAACTATCCTGGGTGGAACTGGATTAGATAGATCATGACTTCAAACCAAAATGACATTTATGATTTCTCTTTAATTGAATACTGTTAATAATGTTCAACTGTACGTAACCTCATTACCAAGTACTTTAATAACTTTTCGTTCAATGTAACTTTAGTCCTTCGATATTAAGGTTTAATGAACATTTTAAAGTCTGGCCTTGATTTTATATTTATATTATATTTAAATTTTCTATTTAAATTTTATTACCTTGCTTGTCTGATGTAGCAATAATGAATTCTGTGGGAGGCTGAAAGATGGTCCCCCCCGAAAATGTCCATATGCTAATCTCCAGAATCTGTGAACCTGAAGACCTGATTGGATTTGGAGATGAAAGAGTCTCTGGGTATCCAGGTGGGCCCAATGTAATCACAAAGGTTCTTACTAGAAGAAGGCATGCTAGAGAAGGAGATGTGAGGAATAGTAGGAAGAGTAACAGCCACAAGCCCAGGCATGTGAGCTGCCTCTAGAATCTGGAAAAGGCAGGAAGCAGATATCTCCCAGAGCTTCCAGAAGAAATGCAATCTGATCATCACCTTCATTTTAGCCAGAGAGACTTCTTTCAGATTTCTGACCACCATCACTGTAAGTTTGTGTTAAGCCTCCAAGTTGATGGTGATTTGTTATAGAAACTAATAGATAACTAATACAACTGCTCTGCTCTACTCCCCGGGCTTCAAATATTGTAGCTACAAGAACAGATACACAGATAATAGTAAAACTCTAAAGATAATGCAACACTCTAAGTAAAGGAGATTTATCTACAAACTTCAAAGTTATTAAAACAAGAAGAAAACAACCAACAGAACTTCTCATATCAATAAGAAAACAGGTAACTATAAAGTATCTTGGAAGTGGAAACTCACCATTAAAATTAAATTGGATTAAACAGTTATTCACCTCCACTAGGGTATCAGTCAAGGTCTGTGTTCCAGGTGGGTAGATCCAGGGCCATAGAGCTTAGCAGAGAGCAAGAACAGGATGAAGATATAGGGTCCGCCATGAGACCAGGAAGGAGGAGAGTGTTTTCTTGAGGCAGAGCAAGGCATGCAGCCCAGATACAATGAAGTGTGCAGTGCAAGGAACCTGTGAGTAAGGAGGAAGCCTGCTCCTGCACGTACATCTGCACCTCTACCTATGGAGAAGGACAGAAATACTAGGGCTTTTTCAAATGACTGGAATGGCCACAGGATTCAACCAACTAGTTCTTTCATCCTTCAGCTGCAATTAGATCATCTACAGAAGACAAGTAACTTTCCTCATTCAGATCCACCATATGAGAATAACTGACCCTCTCAGTTTTCATAATGTCAGGACTTCAGTCAGTACAGGACCTACATGTGGAATCGCTTGGTTTTGTAAAATAGTAAAACTGAAGAGGGAAATATTACTTTATAGCTTTGGTCTCTGTAAGAGTGTTACTTAATTACTGGTCTCTGTAAGAGTGTTGTTTAAATACTCATTTACATTGTAATATTTCTATGCTAGTTTTTTTTTTTAAAGGGATGTAAACTTACAGTTATCTTGAGAAACTGCTTCCTGTGGTGAAGGCCCCTTCATGATGTCACTCACACATATTTCACTGCCTTTGTTCTGCCTCTGTGAACTGCTTATCACAAGAATCAGGGATGAGAGGTGGGAGGGAAAGGGAGAGAGAAGGGAAATTGCATGGAAATGGAAGGAGACCCTCAGAGTTATACAAAAGTACATACAAGAGGAAGTGAGGGGAAAGGGAAAAATAATACAAGGGGGACAAATGAATGTCAGTAGAGGGGGCAGAGAGAGAAGAGGGGAGGGGAGGGGAGGCGAGGGGAGGGGGGATAGTAGAGGATAGGAAAGGCAGCAGAACACAACAGACACTAGTATGGCAATATGTAAATCAATGGATGTGTAACTGATGTGATTCTGCAATCTGTATATGGGGTAAATATGGGAGCTCATAACCCACTTGAATCAAAGTGTGAAATATGATATATCAAGAACTATGTAATGTTTTGAACAGCCAACAATAAAAAAAATAATAATAAAATAAATAAAAATAATTAAAAAAAAAAAAGAGTGGCTTTGTGACCTGAAATATGGTTTATTTGGAGAAGGTTTCATGAGAATCTGAGAAGACAGTGTATCTGGATTTTTTAAATTTATATTTTATTTATTTTTTAAAATTTTTTTATTAGTTGCTCAAAACATTACAATGATCTTGACATATCATACATTTGATTCAAGTGGGGTATGAATTCTTATTTTTCCACGTGTACAGATTGCAGTATCACATTGGTTTTACAGCCACATTTATACATATAGCCACATTAGTGTCTATTGTTTTCTGCTACCCTTCCTGTTCCTTCCTCCCTTCCCTTCCCCTCCCATCACCTCTCTCTACCCATTCTATTATGACACTTCTCTCTCTCTCTCTTTTTTCTTCCTCACACCATCTTATATGTAATTTTGCATAACAATGAGGGTCTCCTTCCATCTTCCATGCGATTCCCCTTCTCTCTCCCATTCCCATGCATCTCTCATCCCTATTTAATGGTATTCTTCTTCTCATGTATCTGGATTTTGTTGAATGAAATACTCTATAAATATCTGTTAAATACATTTTATTTATAACATTTTTTTAGATATGAACAGTCTTATTTGATTTTATGTTTGAATGACACATATAATGGTCAGAGAGATGTGTTAAAATCACTCAGTATTATTGTGCTGGTGTTTATGTGTCCTTACCTTGAAGTGTCCCTTTTATGTAATTAGGTTCTACAACATTTGTTGCACAAATATTTACTTTTATTATATCTTCTTGTTGGATTGTTCCCATTACCAGTATAAAGTGACCTTCTTTGTCTCTTACAATTAATTTTGGATTGAAGTCTGCTTTGTAGGATAGGAGAATAGCAACTCCTTCTTGTTTGGGGATTTCATTTGTGTGGTATATCAATTTTCAACCTTCTACTTTGGCCTGTAGCTGTCTTTGCCTGTAAGGAGATTATCTTGAAAACAACATAAAGTTAGGTCTTATTTTTTAAGTCCATTTCATCAGCCTATGTCATTTAATTGGAGCATTGAGATAATTTACCTCAGTATTATAATAGATGTTTATTATTTCTTGACATTTTGATTTACTTCTAATACTTAATTTGGTCCTTTTTTTCATTTGCTCAACTACTTTTCAATTGATATTTTTAAGCATTGAGGTTTATTTTTAGTTTCATCTGTGTGAAGTATTTATTTAAGTATTTTCTGTAAGTATTTTCTGGTCT
The DNA here is from genome assembly GCF_001458135.2 of Marmota marmota marmota. Taxonomy (NCBI): domain Eukaryota; kingdom Metazoa; phylum Chordata; class Mammalia; order Rodentia; family Sciuridae; genus Marmota; species Marmota marmota. The sequence continues at coordinate 2,434 of NW_026005735.1, read as the reverse complement.
TGTGCTCGTAAATTCTTTTAGTTTATTATTGGAAAAAAAATCTTGAAAGGTTTTAATTTACTCTTCAATTCTATTGGATAGCTTTGCTGAATATAGAAATCTTGATTGACAGTTTTTTTTTTTTCAGGGCTTTGAACACATGATTCCAAGTACCCCTGGATTTTAGAGTGCTAGAAAATCAGAAGTGATTTTCTTTTTCTTGAGGCCTTTAAAATTCTATTTTTGTTCCTTTTGTTAGGCATCTTAATTATAATATATCATGGAGAGGTTCTTTTGTGATCTTGTCTATTTGGTGTTCTGAATGCCTTCTTATCTGGATGTTCATCTTTTCCTCAAGATATATATTTTTTTCTGTTTTTATTTCTCTGAAGAGGTTTTCCATGCTATTAGCTTGCATCTCACAACACTCTTCAATTCCAGTGATTCTTAAATTTTGTCACCTAATGTTGTCCCAGAGTTCTTGCATATTCTATTCATGGTTATTTACTTTCTTTTCTTTAATACTGTTTGAATGTTCAAGGCCAGACACTTCATCTTCCGGCTCTAAGATTTTGTCTTTGGTACAGTCTATCTTATTAAAGAGACTTTCAACTGAACCCCTTATTTGATTTATTGTGCCTTTCATTTCTAAGATTTCTGGGGTTTTTTTTGTTGTTGTTTGTTTGTTTTGTTTTGTTTTCTCAATATATCCAGGTCTTTATTGAGTTTCTCATTCATATTTTGTACTGATTTCCTTAATTCATTCTATTGTTTTCTTTTCTCTTGGAATTCATTCATTATTTTTAAAATAATTCTTTTCTATTCCTTAATTGATATTTCATCCACTTCAATATCTCTGAGGTCAGTTGCTGGTGAATTATGAACTGTAGGAGGTGCTGTGTTATCTTATTTTTCTATTTCCTTTATTTCTGTGTTGGGTTTTGTGCATATGTTGGGATACATTTGTCTTCTGCTCTTATATGTGAACTTTTTAGAGCACAGCCTTTTTTGTCAAATTGTCCTAGAGTGATTTTCATTAAAACCCCTTGTAGGTGTGTTATCCAAAACTTTTGTGTTAATTGTGTTTTTGCTATAGGAGTGAACATCATGAAATGGAGCTGAGCCCTCTACTGTTAGCCTAACTACTACTTGGGACCTGATCATTAGTTAGATTTTCCCCCTCTTCTTTGTATTAAAGTATTTCTGGAGTTTGAGTGGGTTAATTTGTTTATGGAGCTAGTTATACTCTCTCATGGCTAGGTTTTATTCAATAGCAGAGTTTCTACCTTGTGAACTTGTAGTGTCCCTGAAGATTCCAAGCACCTTTGAAGATCAGTGGAGGATCTAGAAAGTAAGTAAGAGAAATGCATATACATCATTACAACTGGTGATGTTCTTATCCAGGGTTCAGCACATTTTTCACTGCAGCCCAGCATGCCTGAAGAAACAGAAGGTTGCAATGGGAGCTTGCTATTATAGTTCAAAGGCAGTGTGGAATGCCAGGGACAATTGCTCCAGGTCCAGCTGACTAGGTGAATAATGTCAACCTAAGCTTAAAACTAATGTGGCTAATTAGTACTGAACTAAAGGAAAATAGATTTAATCAGTCTTAAAAATGCTTCTAAGAACACAGTTTTGATCAAATTTTTTGGTCCTGCCAGGTATGATCACACCTGCCTGTCATCTCAGCAACTCAGGAGGCTGAGGAGGATTACAATTTCTTAATGAGACCCTTTCTCAAAATTAAAATAGTTTAATTAATAAATAAGTAAATCTGTGGTTTTAGCTCACTGGCAAAGAGCCCCTGGGTTCAATTTTCAGTACTGCAAAATAAACAAGTAAATAAAATATCGTGGTCCTGATATTTAATTTCAATTGTTTATGGGCTCAGTGATAGGGCAGCTTTTAAAAACATACAGTCATAGTATTGGCTTAAACTTTCAATAGATGAGCATTACCCAGTGTGTAATATAACAAAATAATATTGAATCAATTAATACGTGACTAAAACTATTATTTTACTAACAATTTCACTTCATAATTTCAGGAATCACATTCTGTTGTTGCTTAAAACATTTTTATTCAAAGCTTTACAAGATTTATAATGAGAACACAATTAAAACAGAAAGAAGGAAGATAAGCTGTAGAAAGAAGAAATGTTGTATATATATATATGTGTGTGTGTGTGTGTGTGTGTGTGTGTGTATCACATATGTACCTTAGCTTCACTTTCATACAAATGAGGAATCAGCAACACAGACAGGCTACTTAACTCTTCCAATGTCACAAAGGTAATGAAATTAAGGTTTTAACCCCATGATCTGGCTCCAGAATCTATGATCTCAATTATTATGTCAACTTTGTATAATTTGGAAAATGTTGCTTTCCCAACTTGCTGTAATTCAGTTCTCTCTCTCTCTCTCTCTCTCTCTCTCTCTCTCTCTCTCTCTCTCTC
>NW_026005734.1:554513-569809 GCF_001458135.2 Marmota marmota marmota | reverse complement strand
CTGTGTGGTGTTCTTCCTACAGTGCTCAGGTTCTCTTGTGGCTGGTGGGGTCCCTGTAAAATCAGTGTTCCTCACAGGTCCTGCCCAGGTTTTGGGCTGGACGTCAGGCTCCAGAGGGGGCAGACAGTTTGGCCCTACTCCAGTCAAGGCTGCCGTCTTGTCCTGCCTGATTCACCCTTTGGGTCTGTGGCACCTGAGCTGCGGTGATGGCCCCGCCTTTCAATGAGCAGAGATTGCTGCCCCATTTGTCCAGGATGCCTGTGTCCCCTCAGATACTCATGCTACCTTTTACCCCGGGTACCCCCACTGACGTCGTCATCTCTGTGAAGTGCCAGCTGATGTCCCAACTTGTCAAGACAGAAGTCCACCCTCGCTGGGTGGGAACCCTTAGTCTCGCCTCATATTGACGCTGTCAGTGGCTCAGGATTTGCCCAGGAAATGCTGGCCTGGGACAGGGTGGGGAGCTCTCTTGCACAGCCCTTTGCTGGGTGCTCTCCCTGAGAGGGTGACCTTCATTCCACAGAGCTGGACAGCCGCCTCCTGGGGGGTCAGAACACCGTCCTCAGAGACGGCTGAACTGGAGCCCTGGGGTTGTCCTGCTGCCCACGAGCCCTCCCACCTTAGAGGAGCGGGTTCCTTCATTGCTCCTGTCCATGTACCTGCCTGCCCTGGACTTCATACTCGGTCACTCTCTGCCCATGCCCAGCAGGGTGGAGATGGGGCTTCTTCCTTTGTCACGGCTCACCAACACCAACAGCTCCTGTGGCTCCCTCCGCACACTCTGCTGGGGACCTGTGGCCCCCAAGGGGGCAGCTGGCTCTGGTCTTCCCTGCTGAGCAGGGGGTACAGCCCCACACACAAGCTGAAGCAGGGGGTGGGGTGCTGCTGCAGCCAGGACGGGAGAAAGACCCGCCACCCAGGCCAGCACTCCACGGCCCTGCAGCCACACGGCAGCTGTGTCACAGAGCTGGGCCTTCTGGGAAACTGAGGCAGCATGAAGTCCCCCCATCCCTGATTGTTGAGACCAAGTCAGAAAGATTTCAGCCACGTCGCTCAGAGTAACAGGAACGAGTTTACTGAAGGGAAGGAAAGGGAAAGGGGGCACTTCTCAAAAGAGAAGCACAACTTTCGACTGTCAGCAGGCTGATATCAATTTCACGTCCCCACTGCCATGGCCACTGGAGGTCACTGTGTCCCATGCTGGCCGGTTCCAACTGGATTCTTAACCATACATTTTAACAGACGTTATGGTTAGGGGGAGCTACCTCATTTCCCAGAGTTCTTGGAGCTGGTCTGTGAAGAGGGTCACAGAAGTGTCTCCATCAGGGCAACTGGGTTCCTCTTACCTACATCATGGTGGGCCTGCACTTCTCCTGAGTTAACAGGTAGTTCACTAAGGAATGTGACAGGTACTGTCTACCCAGGCCAGGCAGGGCTGCAGGTAAAAGGCTTCCTGGAAGGAAGTACATGGGGTGAGCACCATGGGCCCCTTGTGTCGAGTTATTCCCTTAACCTCATGTTCCCTAGATTCACATGTCTGTGCCCGAGCACTGGAGCTGTGCAGGGCTGGAGAGGGAATGCACTTGACGGCTTTTCTCCTCAGACTTCCTGGTGAGGGGGGCACCCTCCCCTCGTTCCCGTGCTCCACGTGCATCCTCCCCCTTTTCCTGTGCTCCACGTGCATCCTCCCCCTTTTCCTGTGCTCCACGTGCATCCTCCCCTTGTTCCCGTGCTCCACGTGCATCCTCCCCTTGTTCCCGTGCTCCACGTGCATCCTCCCCTTGTTCCCGTGCTCCACGTGCATCCTCCCCTTGTTCCCCTGCTCCACGTGCATCCTCCCCTTGTTCCCGTGCTCCACGTGCATCCTCCCCTTGTTCCCCTGCTCCACGTGCATCCTCCCCTTGTTCCCCTGCTCCACGTGCATCCTCCCCTCGTTCCCCTGCTCCACGTGCATCCTCCCCTTGTTCCCGTGCTCCACGTGCATCCTCCCCTTGTTCCCCTGCTCCACGTGCATCCTCCCCTTGTTCCCCTGCTCCACGTGCATCCTCCCCTCGTTCCCCTGCTCCACGTGCATCCTCCCCTTGTTCCCGTGCTCCACGTGCATCCTCCCCTCGTTCCCCTGCTCCACGTGCATCCTCCCCTTGTTCCCGTGCTCCACGTGCATCCTCCCCTCGTTCCCCTGCTCCACGTGCATCCTCCCCTTGTTCCCGTGCTCCACGTGCATCCTCCCCTCGTTCCCCTGCTCCACGTGCATCCTCCCCTTGTTCCCGTGCTCCACGTGCATCCTCCCCTCGTTCCCCTGCTCCACGTGCATCCTCCCCTTGTTCCCGTGCTCCACGTGCATCCTCCCCTCGTTCCCCTGCTCCACGTGCATCCTCCCCTTGTTCCCGTGCTCCACGTGCATCCTCCCCTCGTTCCCCTGCTCCACGTGCATCCTCCCCTTGTTCCCGTGCTCCACGTGCATCCTCCCCTCGTTCCCCTGCTCCACGTGCATCCTCCCCTTGTTCCCGTGCTCCACGTGCATCCTCCCCTCGTTCCCCTGCTCCACGTGCATCCTCCCCTTGTTCCCGTGCTCCACGTGCATCCTCCCCTCGTTCCCCTGCTCCACGTGCATCCTCCCCTTGTTCCCGTGCTCCACGTGCATCCTCCCCTCGTTCCCCTGCTCCACGTGCATCCTCCCCTTGTTCCCGTGCTCCACGTGCATCCTCCCCTCGTTCCCCTGCTCCACGTGCATCCTCCCCTTGTTCCCGTGCTCCACGTGCATCCTCCCCTCGTTCCCCTGCTCCACGTGCATCCTCCCCTTGTTCCCGTGCTCCACGTGCATCCTCCCCTCGTTCCCCTGCTCCACGTGCATCCTCCCCTTGTTCCCGTGCTCCACGTGCATCCTCCCCTCGTTCCCCTGCTCCACGTGCATCCTCCCCTTGTTCCCGTGCTCCACGTGCATCCTCCCCTCGTTCCCCTGCTCCACGTGCATCCTCCCCTTGTTCCCGTGCTCCACGTGCATCCTCCCCTCGTTCCCCTGCTCCACGTGCATCCTCCCCTTGTTCCCGTGCTCCACGTGCATCCTCCCCTCGTTCCCCTGCTCCACGTGCATCCTCCCCTTGTTCCCGTGCTCCACGTGCATCCTCCCCTCGTTCCCCTGCTCCACGTGCATCCTCCCCTTGTTCCCGTGCTCCACGTGCATCCTCCCCTCGTTCCCCTGCTCCACGTGCATCCTCCCCTTGTTCCCGTGCTCCACGTGCATCCTCCCCTCGTTCCCCTGCTCCACGTGCATCCTCCCCTTGTTCCCGTGCTCCACGTGCATCCTCCCCTTGTTCCCGTGCTCCACGTGCATCCTCCCCTTTCCCCCATTGTCCCCTTGCACCCTCCCTTTGTTTTCGTCCTCCACATTCATCCTCCTCCTGTTCTGGAGCTCCACGCTGCACCTTCCTCCTGTTCTCCTGCTTCTATGTGCACATTCTTTCTGTTCCCGTGCTCTCGCCTGCATCCCCCCTTGTCATTTCTGTGCTTCTTTGTGCTGCACAAGTTTCATTGGCTGCAAGGGACGCCTTTGAATTTCATTGCTTCTATAAACCCCTCCTGGAAAAGGCCGTTAAACACCTAACGGCCACTAGATGTCCTCCTTCCCCTTCGCATATTCCTCAGTCCACAGAGCAGAGGGATGCCCCACATCGTAGGCTTTTTTTGGTGGGCCATGAAATTTGGAATATCAGAGTCAGGACAAGGTCTTACCTCCGTGCCTTCTGGACCAATTCCTCCCTCAGTGCCACAACACAGGAAGGGGAACGATCTTGTTCATACACGTCTACCTTAAAACCTCTCCCCGAGGATTTCAGAGCTCCTCCTAATTCAGCTGTCTAAACTGACTCTAACGTGAGTCGATAGTCAACCCTGCTGTGATCAAGACGGTGAGTCTCATTTGTGTGAAGTTTTTACAGAGAAGACGCGCCAAATGGATCTAACATCAGTGGGATCCCTCCTAAAGATGTTTGTTAAGCAGACAGCTGATGAAAACATCTGCTGAATCTAACATCGGGTCCCTTAACCTAGGTTCCAGGAGGTGAGGCCTCCAAGCATCGCAGGTGGTTCCACAGGTTGGTAAGGGACCCTCTTCTTGGCAGCCTGTGCACCAGCTTCGGAGCTCCCATCCTACGCGTCAAGATTTTGTACCTTTACCGATGAAAGACATGCACTGTGTGACAACACACGTGATAGACCCTCGGGGACTCGCTTCTGGGTGAGATGTGAGAAGAGTGGCCATCGCCCAGTGGTGACGAGCATGGCCATCTCCCCAGCCTGGCCTCTCTGGATCTGCTGTGGCCTGCTGTGGCTCGACAAGGTGACCCCATGCTGTCCCCTGGCACTGCCGCACTTACACGCAGTCCTGGGGATACTGCGTGCGGCCCCAGCTCCTTGGCAGCTTCCCCAGCATTTGCTGCTGGGTACCTTGGTGGTGATGGCCATTCTAATAGGGAGGGCAGAGGGTCCCTGGCTGGGAGAGGCTGAGGTCCCTGCAGCCCTGTGGTGAATCCCAGGCAGCCAGGTGTGCCCCTGGATTCTGTGCTCTGGCATTGTGTTGAGAATTTTTGAATCTATATTCTTCATTTTTTTTTAATCAGGGTAATGATGGCCTTGTAGGATGGAATTCTGAGATTTCCCTGCCTTTCAACCTGTGCTGCTCTGTTTTCTGCTGGTATAAGAGAACACGTGCGTCTGGGTATCTCCTGATGAAGAGAGCTCAGTAAGTCAAGGTTCTGGAGGGTGCATGTCTGATGGGTGGCCCATTTGTTCAGGCTCCGAGAGGGCCGACTGGCGGAAGGAATCATCTCAGGTGCACACCTGAAGAGGGGGGAGCCGGGCGGGGCGGGAAGCCAGCCACCGGGCGGGCTGGCCAGTGGGCCAGCGGCCATGCCCTAGTAAGGGCCCTGCTCTTTCAGGAGCTGCCTGACTCTTGGGCCCCTCTCTTGAGGGCGGCTTTGAGTGACTCAGCACCGCCCACAAGGCCCCACTGCTTTAGGAAAAGCATTCCTACACACACTTGCCCTCCACACGTCGGAGTGGGGCCCCTCTGGTGGCCTCATTTTAACGTGGTTACCTCTGGAAAGGTCCTGTCTCCAAATAGGGTCACCTAAGGTAGTCTGGGCTCCAAGCTCCCCCACCTCTCACCCCGCCACACTGGGGACCTGCACCGCTGTGGGCAAAGCACACCAACCCTCGGCACCTTTCCTGGGAGGCAGTTAGGGAAGACTTGGTGTCGGCTCCTCTCTGAGCATCAGGAGCCCTCCGCAGTGGAGGCTCGGCCCTGGGCTTCTGGCAGGCAGGGCTGCCACTCCACCTGCTGCTGGCCCCTGCTCTGCTCACTTCCCCCTTCCCTGTGGCTGGACAGTGGTGGGTGGGAGTCCAGGGTTCCTCACTGCTTCCAGGCTTCCAGTTAGTTGGCGTTCCGGTGTTCCTCCCGGTCCCCTGGCCCTTGGTTTCTGTGGGATCATGTATCATCTCTCCTTTATCATATCCAGATTGATTTACTTGGGTCTTTCCTCTTTTTTCTTGTTCCAGCTAAAAGTTGGTTAATGTTGTTTATCTTTTCAGCAAAACACCTCTTCCCTGATGTTTGATGTTATATTTTTGGTCTGGGAGCAATGACTGTGCCCCTTGCCACCCACCAGAACCACAGAGAGGAGGAAAGCTCGATTTCTGGCTCACGGTTGTGGAGGTTCAGTCCAGGGTCCACCACTCCAGCCCTGAGGAGGGCAGATCATCATGGTGGAAAGGTGCCCACGAGTGGTTGCCGGGTGGGGGTCAAGGGACAAAATAGGTGATACCCAGACCTGCCACTGGGCACCATCTGCACTGGCCAGGCCCCACTACAGTCACCACCCAGCACAGTGGCCCTTTCAAATTATTAATCCGCCCAACAGATGAATCCACCAATTAGGCCACAGCTCTCCTAGCCTGATCCATGTCACCTCTGAGCATTCCTACATTAGCAGAAGCTTTGGGGGACACGTCGTATCCAAACTGTAACAATACTGAGCAGATTTTCAAAGGGCTCTAGGAAAAAAACACATCACGTTTTAATGGTACTCACTCCACATTGAGAGCAAAAAAAGGGGAAAATAGAGGATTCAATGCACAGGCGGAGGAGAGCGTGCACACACACCGGCGAGGCTGATGATGAAACTGTGCTCCACACACATCCTGATCCTGACGAAGGAAGGAGTGAGGCCTGTGGAGCCGGGACCTGGGCTGCGGGCTCAAGTGTTCCCAGGTGTCCCCGGGCTCCTCCCCAGGTGTCCCCGGGCTCCTCCCCAGGAGCTGTGTCTCTGTGACCTTCCCTGGCAACAGGGACCTGACACGTGATTCAATCAACTGTCTTGAGAGGGCAGGATATTCTCCTGGACCCTCTGGGCAGACTCAATATAATCCTGAGCATCCGTATACGTGGGAAGGAGATCCAGAGCGAGGAGCAGAGATTGGAATGATGGCCTCTGAGGGCCAGGGAGAAGCCCATGCCCAGTGAGATAGGTGGCTCCAGGAAGACGGAGAGGCACGGCAGAGGAGCCTCACTGTCCCTCGGGGGGACAGCTCTGCCTCCATTCTGTCTTTAGACCAAGGGGGGTGCAGGGGCACTGAGAAGCTGTTCCTTGAGAATCTGTTTCTTGAGCAGCAAATGGTGGAGGTTCTCACACCCTGGCTCCTTCCTGCTGCTCTTCTCGCTGTGACCCGGCTGCCATGAGCCGAGCAGCCCTCGTCTGCCACCCCTTCCCACCCGCTTGCTCTGTCTCACCTCAGGCACCTAGAAATGGGGTCTGCTGACCATGGATACCTGTGAAACTGCGAGGCACCGGAACCTTTTCCTTCTCCAAGCTGAACTTCTAGGTGTTTTGGTCCCAGCAATGCAAAGCTAACCAACACAGAAATTAGTGTTCAAAGTGGGTCGTTGCCGGGACTCACCTGACCAAGTGGTTCAGGAGTTTTTGGAACTGGCTTGGGGAGGAGTCTGGAAAATTCCGGAGGTGCAGGCCGGAGAGGCATCACCATGTTGTAGGCAGACTTGAAAAGGGAAGTGCTCATGGAACCTCCGAAGCCCAGTTTGCTGGTGGAAATGCAGAGAGCCAAGAACGTGTTTGCTGTGGTTTAGAGGGAACAGGGCTCTACTGGAAGTGGTGTTAGAGGCCACTCATGCTGCCCTCTGGAAAGGGACGTGTCTGCCTGCCATCCTTGCCCTGTGACTGTGGGTGAGACAGAATTGAAAAGTGAGGATCCAATTAATCCGGTGGAAGAAATTTCAAGGTAGCCTAGCATCTGTGTGGTGGAATGGGTATTGCTGCAACTTTAGCCAGGTTTACTATGACAATCAGGAGCAGGGAGCAGAGAGGAAGGATTTTAAAAACTTGAATGATGGCCACAGAGCACATGTAAACTCAGGAGCAGGGGTGCTCTGGCTGCCGGAGAGGTTAGGGCCAGAGAGGAGAAACCAAGTCCTCCACATGGAGACAAAGGAAAGGTGGCTCGGGGGCACTCAGGAGGCAGCAGGCCGTCCACTGCAGGTGCCTGGGTGTAAAAGTGGAAACTCACTTGAGCACTTAGGAAGCTGATTCCCCAGGCCCGTTTCCCCATGCTCAGCTGACCAGGCCACCCCAGCCGTGGTCCAAGAGGCCTGGCTACTGAGCCTGCTGGCAGCAGGTCCTGGCCTCACGCCTGGGGTGTGGGTTTTGCAGGCAGAAATGAAAACTGTGGAAGTTATGGGCCATGGGAACTTCCATGGAGATTTCAAAGGGAAGCCTGGGGCCAGGCAAGATGTGGCAGGGCCAGAGTTCCTTTGGGCACCTCTGACAGGGCAGTCCACGCCTCTGAGGAGCAAAGCTGACCCTTCAATGGAGAGCCTAGGAAGTAAAAGAGGTGCAGGCCGGAGAGGCATCACCATGTTGTAGGCAGACTTGAAAAGGGAAGTGCTCAAGGAACCTCCGAAGCTGAGATTGCAGGTGGAAATGCAGAGAGCCAAGAACGTGGGAGAGCTGCTGAGAACAGCTGCAGGAGTCAAGCACAGCCAACCAGAGACAGGCCACGTGAGCCACAGCAGGCCAAGCCACAGGCGTCCGGCTACCCAGGCCCTGTGGTGGGTATCCGAGCAACCCAAGTCCAGGATGCTGGACGTGGAGCTACAGGCCTTCATGTAAGCCCAGTTGGGTTTTGGTCCGTTTGGTTGCATTTCTTATTTCTGTGCCCTGTTCTTCCCTATTGGAACAGGAATGCTTTCTCTGGGCAATTGTCTTTTTTTTTTTTTCCATGGGGGGAAAAAAGAACATTTATTTATTTCCATTGGATTCCATTTCACTGGCCCACTCTGTGCAGACCATTGTGCAGGGTCTGAGAATTCCAGTTGTTCAGATCTGGTCTCCACCTGGCCTTGCTCCAACCTCTCTCTATTGTAAGCAGGCATCTCTGCTTCCAACCCAACCAAATTAGCTGCATTAGGTTGAGTCAGATGCAGTAACAAACATGTTCAAAATCTTAGATGTTTACTTCTTATTCTCACTGCCCATCTGAAACAGGTGGGATGAGAGTCTGACCATCTAGTCACTCAGGACCACAGGGGGACAAAGAGTTAACTGTGAATGACATCACCATCTCAAACCAAGGGGAAACCAAGGGGAAACGGCAGACTGTATTGAAGGGCTTCCAACCAAAAGGAAGCCAGGTCATTCCTGCTCTTAGTTTAGTGGCCAAAGCAGTCACAACACCATGCTTAATTTGATGGGATTAAGAAGGGATGCTTTCCTGTGTTTGGAAGAAGAGGAGAAACAGAACTATTGGTAATCACTACAAATATGATCTGCAATCCACACCCCCCTCCCTAATGTTCTTCGTTCCCTGATCCTGTTTTGTCCAAATGTAATGCAATTGTCTTTTGAAAGCACCTCACTTGCTTTGAGTTCTGTGAGGACGTGAGTCTTGGAGGAGACTGGGCCTGGACTTTGAGCTATGCTGAGATGGTTAAGACTTTTGGGGACTCTCTGGGAGGTTGAGACGACATCTCACACTGTGACATGTGCGTTAGTTTGTAGGGCCAGTGGTAAAACCCGTGCCTTGTATCTGGGATGCCCTCACAATGGTTCCATGATCAGACGAGTGGTCCACAGATGAATAAATCTCAGAGGTGGGGCTTTAGGACACCCAGGTTGTGCGGGCTGTGACATTCCAGGGCACAAGTCCTCAGATGGATTAACAATGTGAATGGACTGTGAGGTGATGGCTCTAGGCAGTGGGGTCTGGCTGGAGAAGTCAGGTCACTGGGGACATGCCCTGGGAATGATGACTGTCCCTGACCCTCCCAGTTCTGTCTCTCTCTTTGCGGCCTGGCTGTTGTGAGTGGAACAGCTCTCTCTGCCACACCTTCTCCCCTTGTTGTTCTCCTGGCAGGCCCAGTGCAATGGAGCTGGCTGACTGTGGAACCAGACCTCTACAACTGTGAGTCAAAGTAGAAATTCCTCCTGCAGGTTGTTCCTGTTGAGCCTTGGGTCACAACAGTGCAAACTGACTAACCCCACCACAGGGCAGGAGGAGGCCTGATGGACCTGAGCGCAGTCACTGTCCCTGAAAGGGCACCCTTAGCTGCACTCTGCCATGGCTGGGGCCACGTTCCTAAGTGTAGAGGGCTCCTGAGCACCTCCCACTGTCCTGAGTGCTGGCTGCTTGGCCTGGGGGCCCCTGCTGGCCCTGGGTGCCCTGCAGGGAGGCTCGCGTCTGGCCTCACAGTGCCATTCACAGCCCTTGCGATGCCTGTCACACGGCGATGCACAGTGCCCCCTGTGGTGGGAGAAGTGTTCCTGGACGTGTGGGGAGCCATGCTGACGTGTCCTGGAAAGCCAGGTTTCCTCTTGGCCCCTGTCCGGCACCCCACCCACTCCAGGGTTCTCCCAGGATGTTGGCAGATCCGATTCTGGTACTTCCTGCTAGAGAGTGAGGCTCTGGACACGGGGTCAGTGAGGCCCAGAATCTGTGAGGGCTTTTCCAGAGCTGGGCCCAGCTCCTGCCGTGTCGACTCAGACAGGACACAGGAGACAGAGAGCCAGTTGGTCCAGGGTTTCCACACCCAGGCCAGCAGCCAGCGCAGAGGAGGGGCCACAGCATCTGCCTGGTGTGTGCATGGTGAAGGTCCCTACAGTGGCCTGGCCTGGGATGGGGACTTTTTCTGTCAGTGCCCAGCATAATTTGAGTGTGTGCCCTTGGGGGTGGAAGAGGCTGAGCCAGGTGACTGTCCCTGCTTCCTAGTAACCTGGGCTGCCGGGTGGGAGCTGCTGCACCTGGCCCTGGTGAACCGGTTCTCCGCCCTGGCCAAGCTGTTCTTTGTTCTGACTATGGACACAATGGTGCTGCGGTCAGTGAGCATGTACGTAAAATATCCGAGTTTTCTCTCGAGGTGTTATGTGAAGCTGTCAGGTTGTGCCTGCCAATTTAATGTCTGGAAATACTCTCTGTGCAGGTGGGTGTAGGGCTCTGGTGCAGACTCCAGACCTTGGCCACAGGCATGGGACGTTATGTTCTGTGCTAATCAGAGATGGGTCATGGGAAAGATTCTTAGTGATTTCCCTGGCAGTGTGTCCATCCACAAAAGAGGTCAGTGTCTTGGCATTGATACAGGAAAGTGACCCTACCCACGTGGACTTCTTAGCAGGAGCTTGGTCACAGACATGTCATGTCTGAGAAGGGTCTGAGGACGTGGTGGCACTGGGCTGGGATTAGTGTTCATGAGGTTCTGCTGAAGGTTGAGAGGACACCCACGAGCAGGAGGGTGACCATGACTCCCTACCCAGGACAGTACCCCTCCCACTCTGCTTGCCTGACAGAGAGCCCAGGAGGTGCAGACCAGCCCTGGGCTGGTGAGAAATGGGAAACAGAGGCTACTCCAACAGAGCGGCCTGGACTGCACCGCCTAGTGGGTCCAGTGGGCAGCTCCCTTCAGGAGGTCCGCAGCTGAAGTGCTGACCTCAGGCAGAGCCTGCCCTGGGCCCTGGGCCTCGCTCCCCACTGTGAACACACCATCACCAGGTCTGGGAGATGCTCCAAAACCAACTCAAGAACAAAGAACAGGAAACTGGCAGGAAGCAGAGACCACAGGAGTAAACCTGTCTCTCCTCATTTTCTCCAAGCAAAAATGTTGGCCATTCCACGTGAAAGAGGAGCACGGTGTTGAGGAGAAGGCACGGCTGGGAAGGATGGCTCCACGGGCATTTCCATAGCCCAGGGAAGGGTAGTGAGACTCACCTACCCAGGTCCATCATCCAGACATCAGAAAGCAGAACACACCCCTTTTCTTTTTCTTAAAGACAGGAAGTGATGAGAAAGGCTGCTGTCCTGCATGGCTGGACCATCTTGATGGCTCCTTCACAGATGAAGGGGCCTTCACTTGTTTGTGGGGTTGTGGGTTATGCATGCAGTGGTGTGAACATCTCATGCCGAATTTTGCTGGTACATGTTACTTTGTTTTTTCTTTTATATAAATTATATATATATTTAGTGGTCAATGGGCTATTTATTTATTTATATGCAGTGCTGGGAATTGAACCCAGGGTCTCACACGTGCTACGCAAGTGCTCCACCACTGATCCTCAACCCCAGCCCCACTTTTTTGTTTTATTTGACTTTAGAAAAAAAAATTAATTGTAGATGGACACAACACCTTTATTTTGTTTGTTTATTTTTATGTGGTGCTGAGGATCAAACCTGGAGCCTCACACATGCTGGGCAAGGGCTCTACTGCTGAGCCACAACCCCAGCCCCCGATTTTATTTTTTAATCTACTTTTAATGAATACTTAGACACTTAAAAATTGCACATAGCCATGGGGTACCATGTAATGTTCCTGTACATGTATGCATTGCACAGGGTCTGATTCATGGTAAACATTTCCACGTGCTGGAATGAGTCTTGTTTCACTGGGGTGAACATTCCACATCGCTTCTCCAGCTGCTCAGAACACACAGTATGGTGCCCACCCCACAGTCACTCTGCTAGAGCCTCTTGCTCCTCTCCAGCTCCGTCTGTCTGCCCACCGACTGACCTTTCCCGTCCCCTGCTTCCCATCGTTTGGAAATCTGTTTGACACACATCTAGAGTACGTGTGCTGGGTGTGCTTCATGGCTCGGGCTGGCTTTGTAAGAAACTCTCCAACAGCTTTTCAGTGTGGGTCCCACTGGCCACAAGGGAGCATGGGTTCTGGTTGGCATGCTGCCAGTGTGGCATTTTCGATTTGGGGTTGGAGCCCTTTCAGTAGGTGTGTTGTGGGTTTTTGTTGTCCTTTAATTTGCTGTTCCCAGGTGACGCAGGGTGAGAAGCACGCATTGCAGGCCATCTCTCCCCACGTATCTTCTCTGGCGTGCGTCTTTGGACATTCTTCCTACATTTCATTTGGGTTGTTCAGTTTCTTACTGTGGATTTTTCAAGAGTCATTTGTAACTTTGGACACAGGTGCTTTGTCCAATATGGTCCTCTTGTCTTTCCATTTCCGCAGCAGTCTTACACACAGGAGATTTCTTAAAATCTCTTCTTAAAAGTTCCACTTATCAGATTTTTCCTTTGTGAATTGTCCATTGTGGTTAGATCTAAATCTTATAGGACACTAAGAGGAACCTAGATTTTCTTCCTCATTCATTTTCTCTGCAAATTGTATAGATTTGCATTTTGCATTTAGGTCTAAGATGCATTCTGAGCTAATTCTGGAGGAGCTCGTGGAGCCTGTGCCTGTTGTGTGTGTGTGTTTGCATTTGATCCAGCACCACTTGCTGATAAGACCATGCTATTTCCCAGTATGTGGCCTCAGTTACTCTTGGAGGGAGCAATTGGCCTGCTTCAAATTTGTTTGTGTGCATACTAGAATGAAGTTTGGGGGTCATATTGCAATAATATGTTCAACTTTCTGAGGACGCACAAGCTGTTTTTCCACAGTGGCTGCACCACTTCATATTCCACCAATAAGGCACAGGATTGCAAACTATATGCATCTTAGCCAATCTTTGTTAACTTACAGTTTTGATGATAGACATCCAGAAGTTTCTGCGGTGTTATTGCATTGTGATTTTGATTTTCATTTCCCAATGACTGCTGGTATATCAGGAGGCTTTTCACATTCTTCTGAAACAGTCTCTGTAGCCCTCTGTCTGGTGAAGAATTTGGAAGTACAGGGAGAGATATAGACAACTGAGATGGGGACATGTTTGGTTGATATCATTCTGTGCGTGTCTGTATGTGTGCAGATGCAGTATATTTGTGTACCATGCATGATGTACCCACCTGAACATGCACTAGTTCAACTTGCTTCTCTTCCATAATGCAGAGGAAACTAGGTCTTTCCTTTCCTATATAAGATGCAAAATTGCCTAAGCTGATGTCCTGAGAACTTTGCCAAATGTGTGGGACATGGGTCGTTGGGAGAATCTCCTTGAATCCTCCAAGAAATGGGCAGCTGCCAATCACAACCACACAATACATCTCCTTTAAGAGGGAGATCAATATCAATAGATCCTAATGTGAACAATATGTAGCCTTAAACCAAATAGCTCCCATTAGATTGTTTACAGTTTTGTTGCAACAGACAGCATGGTGAGTTCGATTATTATCTACAACATTAACAGTAGATTTGCAAAGGGGTCTACAGTTTCTTTTTTAACTTAATTTAATTTAACATTTTTAGTTTTACGTGGATACAATGTCTTTATTTTACATTTATGTGGCTCTGAGACTTGAACCCAGTGCCTCATGCATGCTCTGAGAGCACTCTACCTACCACTGAGCACAACGCCAACCCCAAAGGGGTCCACAGTGTCTGATGGTGGACAAAGAGAACCAGGAGTGGGGTATATAGGGTGAGATGTTAAGGAGGTAGGGGGTGAGGACACAGAGTTATTAGATCTTAGGAAGCGTGAAAGAAGAATCAAAAGAAGTTGGCTGGTAGCAGGAGAAGAGAGAGAGGAAAACTTTAAGGAGACAGGTGAGTGGGAAGAATGTGGAGAGAGTACAACACACAAAATTATTAAGAAAAAGAAAAAATGGAAAAATAAAAGATCAAAGTGTCCACAACACAACTGCAATATACTGTTCAGATATCCCAGTCCTCAGTAGCCTAATGCATGAAAAGCACTTGGTTTCACAAATGTTGGGGATTGAGGGCGGGAGAAGAGAGAGGAATAAAAGAAGAGAAAAAAAAAATCCTGATGGAAAATTAAAGGGTGGTTCCTGCTGGAGTCCAGCCTCTTCCCAGCTTCCCTTCTCATCCAGTAGGTGGGGTCCTTGCTGCTTGCTGGTGTCTCCACCCTCAGGATGGTGCTGGTTATTAGGGTGGGAGGGCTGGCCTTGGGGGCAGAGCTCCTGGAGGTGGGGCATAGCACTTGCCTGTCCTCCAAGCATCTCCTTTGGGGCCCACTTGTGTGATGTGGCACCTGGTCTTATCCTGTTTGTCACCTGTAGACCCCACAATTCCTGGTCTCTAATTTGGCCTCTAAACTGTATTTCTGTCACCCCCCTGTTTCTACTTCTCAGTCAGGAACCTCTCTTTCCGGAGGTCCTGTGGGCTGAGCTCTGGGGCCTGCACATCCAACTAAAGATGGTGATGGTGGTAGCGAGGACAACCCAAGATGTCAGCAAAGGTGTCCCAAGATGGAGGTGGCCACTTCAGAGATGGGGCTTCGGGGCAGACTGGGTGGTGTTGGGCAGCGTGTTTGGAGATGTAGCTCTCTGGCATGCAGTGCTGTGGCGGTTGGCTGTCTCCAGACCCTGTCTGGTGTCCCCAGGTGCAGGCTTCAATGTGGAGGGGACTATGACAGCGGTTGAAGTGTCCCAAGATGGAGGCGACTCGGGGAGCCCCACCTTAGTAGATGAGGGTCCTCACGGAAGTGATGGCCTGGGGTCCTGCGTGGGCGTGTTGGCCAGGGGCCCTGCTTGGCACAGTTGTCAAGGTCCTTCTAATAAGTCAGAGAAACAACACTCCCACTGCTTGAATCCCAGGTCACAGTGCCACAAAGCGTGCAGCCCCCCTCCAGCCCACCACAGAGAAGGTCAACACATGGCAAGGGCTGGTCAGCAGGTGGAACTGGAGACCAACCTGCCAAGGTCATGAGCCAGAGTCAGAAAGTCAGAGATCAAATGTCTTCTCTGAGATGCAGAAGCTAGTCCGAAATAAGGAGAGGAGAAGAGAGAGAGAAGGAGAGAGAGGGAGGGAGAGGGAGGGAGGGAGAGGAAAGGGGAGAGACAGAGAGGGAGGGACAGAGAGGGAGGGAGAGAGAGGGAGGGAGAGGGAG
>NW_026005734.1:548741-553779 GCF_001458135.2 Marmota marmota marmota | reverse complement strand
GAGAGAGAGAGAGAGAGGGAGGGAGGGAGGGAGAGAGGGGGGATAGAGAGAGGGAGAGAGGAGAGGGGAGAGAGAAGGAGAGAGAGGGAGGGAGAGGTAGAGGGGAGAGGGGAGAGAGAGACAGGGAGGGAGAGGGATGGAGGGAGGGAGAGGGAGGGAGGGAAGAGAAAGGGAGAGAGGGAGGGGGAGAGAGGGAGGGGGAGAGAGAGGGAGGGAGGGAAGGGAGGGAGAGAGGGAGGGAAAGAGGGGTAGAGAAAGGGGAGAGAGAGAAAGAGGGAGAGAGGGGAGTCGTGGCAGGAACACTCCCTGCTCCATTCAGAATGAACATTATGCAGAACTGGAAAAACAAACAAACCAGGAAGGTGAGGCCGAGCAGTGCCTGCCTCAGTTTCTCTTGGAAGCCTCCTCTTGAGTAGCAAGTCTTTGCCTTTGAGAGAACTTGTTGCTGTGTGGGAGTGCTGAGAAGGTGGCCCAGAGGGCATCTGGGTCACAACCAAGGCACCAGAAAGCTGCCCCCACGTTGACTGGCACCTGGTTCCCACTATGGTGCCTGGCTCTCCAGGATGCGACTCTTCTGTCCAGGCCCAGCCAGGCCTCCTCAGGCCTCCTCCTGCTCCGCGGGCTGCCAGGACGCGGCTCGCTTTCCGCCTTCTGACCCAGAGCAGAGGGGAGGTGGAGAGGCATCTGCGCCATGTCCACAGTGTGGGTGTGTCTGAGGGAGTCGTGTGTTCTCAGAGGAGAAGAAGGTGTCTAGTGCACTCAGTCTGCCCTCCAGAGTGGGCTCCTTGGAAGAAACCCACAATACCGTCCTTGGAAGCAGCCAGGAGGTGCGAGTCCCAGCACAAGCTGTTTGCTCATAAGGCAGAAGCATAAAGACCCCCAAGGGAGCCGACCCAGCGGGCCTGGCAATCCCACTGGGTCGGAACAGGCTGGCTGCAAGGGCAGAGTGTGTTTGCAAACAGAATGTTCAGTCTGGAAGACAAGGACATCTTTGTTTGGAGTTGTGACCCGCCAAGTGAGCAGGGATGAAGTGTTTGTCCTGCGACACTCACCAGCAGAACCCCCTGGTGTCCTCTGCTCTGAACTGATCCGCAGGTGCACCCAAGGACAGGACCCCAGGGCCTGGAAAGGAGCCCACCAGGATCCGCAGGAACCACAGCTGGAGCTCAGGTCGGGTCAGGACTTGATTTGGTTCCCAAAAGCAGGAGGAAAAAACCCCATAATTCAGGGCTCTTCAGACAGAGTTCTGAGAGGGGTTTTTACACAGTATTGGGGAAAAACTAACTCTATATCAGCTGTTGATTTGGAGACAGCAAGCAAAGTTCCCACCAAAAACCATAGTATCAACTTGTCTAAAATGACCTTAACCACAAACCAAAACAAGACATTTATGTGTAAAAGAATAGAAAAAAAATTTGAGACCTTTTAGGATGATACTGATGTCTCACTCCAGCTGCCAAATGACTGAAATGTGGCCCAGACTCAAGAAAACCTTGACCCATCGTAGCTGACCCAGAGTAAAGTGGCAGTACTTGCAGCAGTCGTGGACCTGAGGCCGGTATATATATCCAGAGAGCAGGAGAAAATCGGGCAGCTTTGCTGAATCTGCCTCTTCCTGCCAGTGAGCACTCCTGCACATGCCCCTGCCCTCCCAGCTGACATCATGTGCAGGCCCTACCACACCCTGTGACTCTCACCTAGCCCCTCGGGTTGTCCAGGTAACCTCCGGGGGCCCATTGTCCTCCCTCCTGTCTCCTCAGGAGGGAAGCACCCCAGCAAAGGGTCCAGACCTGGCTTCACTGAGGACACTTTCCTTCTCCACCCCCTAGATATCCAGGGGCTGGGGCATGTGGCCGGTCGAGGGACCGGTCCCTCTCAGGGCTGCCTTCTGGCTGCTTGGGATCTGGGCACTCTGGGCTCCAGTCCTGTGTTTTCAAGGCCACCCCTCATGGCGCTACAGCTCCTCCGAGGTGGTGGTTCCTAAGAAGGAGGTCCAAAGTGGCAAGAGTCTTCATTTTCCAGGACATATTTCCTACAGCCTGCGTTTCGGGGGCCAGAGACATGTCATCCATCTTTGGAGAAAACATCTTCTGTGGCCCAGACACATGGTGTTGGCCACTCAGGATGACCAAGGAACCCTGCAGATGGATTACCCCTACTTCCCTGAAGACTGTTACTTCCTCGGCTACCTGGAGGACATTCCTCTGTCCACGGTCACTGTTGAGACGTGCTCTGGGGGCATGGAAGGTGTCATGATGTTGGATGACCTCACGTATGAAATCTCACCTCTCAGGGATTCAAACAGGTTTGAACACATCGTTTCACAGTTGGTGGCTGATAAAAACGCCATGGGACCAATGTACGGTCTGGACCACAAGGACGTCCCAAGCCCCCTGAACCCTGGAGTGAACTACAGTGCAGAGCCTCGGATTTCTAGCATGATGTATAGTGGCCATGAGGCTGCCCTGAAGGGGATCGTGCAGTGTTCCCGCTCCATGTATAGCAGATACGACAATGTCAGCAAGTGTTCTGAGTTCCTAATACACATGTTTAACATAGTCGACACCCTTATGAGGGGTATTGAGTTCAGGTTCTATATTTCTATGGTGGTCGTATATTCCGAGAGTGATCCTGTTTCACTTCCTAGTGGTGAATGGTATCCGTCAGGGATGGATATACACAAACATTATGAGGATATATTCTACTGGCCATTTAGACCTGCCTCCTGCACACTAGTACTTAAAGAAAAACCACATGAATCTGCATTTGAACCAGTTCCATATAGTATGTGCAATAAAGGATCCATCACCTTTGTCGCTGCACTATACAGGCCTGCGATATTGTTAGCGATCATTGCTGCCAACCATCAGGGGAGAATGATTGGTGTGCTGTATGATGGAAGCAATTGTGTTTGCCAGAGAAGGGACACATGTATTATGTTCAGGTGGCCTGGGGTAACAGATGCATTCAGTAATTGTTCCTTCACACATGTACAGCATATAGTTAGTAATCCTTCACTTAATACGTGCTATTACCGCTCTGAGCGGGTTCTTCATAATAGCAGCATAACAATGAACCGCTGTGGGAATTACGTAGTGGAAGGCAAGGAACAGTGTGACTGTGGGCCCCTGAAGGAGTGTTACACCAGTGGCTGTTGCAACACCGAGTGTACATTTACAGAGGGAAGCTCTTGTGATCGAGGAGCCTGCTGTGCCAACTGCACCCACAGCCCCATGATGACACTTTGCAGAACTGTCCAAAACGTGTGTGATCTCCCAGAGCACTGCTCTGGAAGTGACAGCAACTGCCCTGAAGATACTTACCTGCAAGATGGAACTCCATGCAGTCAAGACGGCTACTGTTACAATGGCAACTGTACCGACCGCTCCATGCACTGCAAGGAGATCTTTGGTGAATCTGCTATGAACGCTGAGGATGCTTGTTACTCTATAAACTTGGCAACACACCGATTTGGACACTGTGGGAGATCAGAGAATGAGATGGTGTACACTCCCTGTACTGGAGCTGACAAGATGTGCGGAAGGCTGCAGTGTAATAACGTCACCCGCCTCCCCATATTACAGGAGCACGTTTCGTTCCACCAGTCTTACATCGACGGGGCCTACTGCTTTGGACTGGACGAACACCGTTCATCAGGGACCACTGATGCTGGAAAAGTGAGGACAGGAACCCCGTGTGGCAGCGGGAAGATGTGCATTGGCAGTTCATGTAACACATCAATAAATGCACTGGATTATGACTGTCTCCCTGAAAAGTGCAGTTATAAAGGGGTCTGCAACAATCACAGGCACTGTCACTGTCACGTAGGCTGGGAGCCTCCTAATTGTGACAAATTAGGTCATGGTGGGAGTGTGGAGAGTGGGCAGCTTCCAAAGAGAGTGCGGACGGTAGACCGGAACCCAGAACTGATCATCTACTTGAGACTGCTGTATGGCCGTTTCTATGTCTTCATCGCGGCACTGCTCATTGCATATGCACTGAATGCAAAGACTATCAAGACTGTCAAAGAGGAAGAAGCAGCAGCAGGAGGAGAAGCTTAATAACAGACAGCCAGCCAGCCTCCTGACCCCTGTGGAATACAGGGCACCCAAAGTGACATCCATGAAGAAGAGGCAGAGAGAGAGACGCACAGTCCTCCTCCTCCTGGCACAAGTTGACCTTGGGAGATCTCCGATCAGCACTCTGAAATAAACATTTCCACTCCACACGTGAGTGTCTTCCACATCTTTGGGTGCTGGTTAGGTCTCCAAGCTGAGCCTGAGCCTCTGGCTGCAGGAGACCCGAGGCTGCAGGCCCTGGGACCAGTGGGAGTTGTCATGTCCACGGTATTTCAACACTTCCTCTCTTTCTCAGGGCGCTGAGCCCCGACTCTCTAGGTGACCTCTCCTCTAGACCCAAAGGGAGCTCAGGGAATTGAGGCCTGCCTCCAGCCGAAGCTGCCTGTTCCACAGCGGCAGTGGGGGAGGGCTGGGGGCCGAGGGAGCCAGGGAAGTAGCCTCCACTCCCCACCAGGCCCAAACTGAGTGCAGATGGCCCTTGGAGGAAGATGGAGCTCTGGGTGGACACTGCCTTCCACAGAAATCAACCAGAAAGGCCAGTGGAGGGGAGCAGCAAGCTCTGGCCCTCGTGGGGCACTGTGCAAACCTCACTCCTCCTCTCCATGCTGTGTCCACATCCCCTTGAACTCAGGGTGGAGGTAACCCAGAGCCTCAGAGCAGCAGGGCCAGGCTCCTGGGAGAGCAGGCTGGTGTGGAGGGCATCCGAAGCTCTCTGTGTCAGCACCCTTTAAATAAAGAGAGAAAGTGAAAACGCACAGCGCAGAATCTCCCCTGCAATGTAGGTGCCGATCCCCCCCCCCCAACCACACGACATCAGGAATCGAGGCCCTCCAGTGCAACCATCCCGAGGGAAGATCCGAAGGTTCCCCAGGGCCCCAGGGTGCAAGGGCCGGCCGTTTTCAAAAAGCCACCCCTGCTCCCCTCGGGTGTTGGTGGAGGACTTCCTCCTTGTTCCAACA